>NW_010322415.1:29161-30082 GCF_000700745.2 Antrostomus carolinensis
GGTGGGCCCAGCTGTGGGCGTCGTGGACAGGCAGGGCAGGGGACCCGCCACTGCTGGGGCGTCCAGGGCCCTGTCAGCCAGCTCTGTGCTGGGCGGTGGGGAAGCATTAGATATTCCAAACCAGAGATGGAAAAGAGACATCAAAATTCATAGGGACATTAATTTTAATATATATGAGAGAGAGAGTGACAATATGCAACCAGTTATGCTCTGCATGATGAATTGCTGTCCACTCACACACAGTGCTTGCAGTAATATCCATTTGCAGTGATATATCATTTTCTTTATTATTTAATCTCATAGCTCTTTATTAGCACATCAACTTTTGTGGTTATTTCAGGACTTGTGGGGACATGACTAGAAATTGTGTGTAACATCTCTCCCCATGTGATACAAGGAGGCCTCAGTCCAGCAAATTCACAAGTGAAATACTGTCTTGGTTTACCTTGGATGAACGGTTTATGCCACATATCACCTTTTAAATTTGTTTTTAGAAGACTTTTCAGCGAGGAAGACTTTTCCTTTTTCCATGTCACGTTGGTAGTGGTCTATCTCCCTGAATGCAGAATGAGTTCCTCCTGACTTGCACTGACGAGAGCCAGGGTACACAGCCTCTGAGCAAACTCCTTAAGAGATTTTCTCTTGGAAGTCTTCCTGAAGGAGGAAAAGATTGGAGTAGGTCACTGGTAAGAGCATTTATAGACATGAGTTTTGTTTCAAATCTTAGTTCTGCATCTAACAAGTTTTAGAAGCTTTCTGTCCCTCAAAGACCATTATTGTCCCTCAAGGGTCAGTATTGGGACCGGTGCTGTTCAACATCTTTGTCAGTGACATGGACAGTGGGATTGAGTGCACCCTCAGCAAGTTTGCCGATGACACCAAGCTGACTAGTGCGGTTGACACTCTGGAGGGACAGGATGC
>NW_010322416.1:0-8829 GCF_000700745.2 Antrostomus carolinensis
ATTTCATTTTATTTCATTTATTTTATTTTCATTTTTTTTCTGGGAAGCCAATACCTGTTGAGCAGTCATGCTGGCTTGGTTCCACCTGCTTGCTGATCCAGGACTTCTTAAATGTAGCAGTAGTAGTAATCTGAACAAAATTTAACTCCATATACAGCATAAAATGTATGTACATAAATGATTTATAAAGCATAAAAAAATAAAGCACAGTTTTTCTCCCTCAAAGCTTAAAGTTTCTTTGCACCAACCTGCAAACTAGAGCTTCACATTAGATCTGTCCCTTTGCATCTACTCTAGTTAGAAAACAAATGATGCTTCAAGCTCAAAGCTTGTATGTCTTAACTGAGTAATGAAAATTTAGTATTTAGACAATAAAGAATGCATCTACATCTTATAAATTGAGTCTCTTGACAGGTATTTGTATAATCTTGGGGATTCTTTTGTCTGAATGAGTATGAGTTAAGTGACTGTCTAGTCAACTAATTGAACACTAGATGAGTTCTTCCTTTTATGAAGTAATATTTTAAACAAATAGTAAATTGAAAAGATGGTAAAAAAAATTTATTACCATCACACTAGTAATTCAGTAGTATGCTTATTTCTACTGTTGTATTTTAGCAGCAGCTGTTGGAAGTAATAGAACTATTCTGGCATAGAACTGAAATTCTGTGAGACTTTTCTGGCTACACCTATATCCCAGGGCAATCTTAAAGTGAGCTGTTGAAAACCAGTTAGCAGAATACAGACAATAATTTTATTGAAAAAGCTTGTTTAATGAATATTTATTGTTTCACTACTTGCTTCCTTTATTAAGATCTATTTCTTTAAAGAAGTTAATTTTAGATAATCTTTAAGCTTTACAGTTTCCAAAGCTGAACCTAAAAAAAAAAAAACAAAAAACAAAAAAACCCTGTTTAAATATAGACCAATTTATTTTTCTTTTATTTCCTTTTTTTTTTTTTTTCCCCCAGATTCAGATGAGACATATGAAAGTGGGACCCCCATTACACATTCAGTGATAGAATAATAATTCTTTACCAGTTCCTGACTTCTGATTGAACCTTCACAGAATCACAGAATCGTAGAGGATGGAAGGGACTTCATGAGATCATCTAGTCCAACCCCACCTGCTAAAGCAGGTTCCGTACAGCAGGTTGCACAGGAAAGCGTCCAGGTAGGTTTTAAACATCTCCAGAGACAGAGACTCCACAACCTCTCTGGGCAGCCTGTTCCAGTGCTCTGTCACCCTCACAGTAAAGAAGTTTTTCCTTAAGTTTGTATGGAACTTTCAGTGTTCCAGTTTTTGCCCATTGTCTCTTGTCCTGTCACTGGCTACTACTGAAAAAAGCCCGGCCCCATCCATTTGGCCCCCCCCTTTCAGATATTTATAGACATTGGTAAGATCAGCTTTCCGTCTTCTCCAGGCTGAAGAGTCCCAGCTCTCTCAGCCTCTCCTCATATGGGAGATGCTCCAGACCCCTAATAATTTTTGTGACCCTCAGTTACTTGAGTTTCTTTTAGAAAGCAAGAAACCTTGAGTTTCTTTCAGAAAGCTACCCAGCTCTCATTAAAGACTGCTGCTGAAAAAAAATGCAACTACATTTTAGTCAGTTCTGCAAATTATTTACCTTAAAAAAGTAACTTTATACTTAGTCTGAACCTCACTAGCTGGACTATATTCTTGGATTTGAAAGCATGCAAATCTTTATCAGGAATCATTCTTGAACTTCTTCCATTTGGTGTGCTGCTTTTTTAGACCAGACACTTGTTTTTATCAGATTATATACTTACTTTTAACAAAACTCTCTTTCAGCTTCAGTGGCTGGTGGCTCAACATAGATGTGCAAAAACGTTAAATGCAACACAATTTTCCTTACATATGTAAAATACTGCTAGATAAACTAAGTGGCTTGCTTGACTGTATACCAAAAAGAAATGGAGTGCTGTAGAGAATATGGTTCACTACTCCTTTATGGAATCCATGGATCAGACATACTGCAAAAGTCATGACCTATCAAAGCCTTCTAATTGCAATTCACTATAAGTCACCATTAGCAGTTGTCTTGGACAAAATAGCAGTTACTTGTGTCATCAAAAATATACCATGGTATATTATGTACTTATTCAGATGCAATAATTAGCTCACATTAATGCAGTGTGCATTATGGATTTTGTAGCAAAGGTTATTCAAGGCAGCAAATCTGAAAAGGATGTTTCTTTTTATTAGTGCTTCTGGCATGTTGCATTGTGTTAAATTAGCTCAATAAAACTAATACCATCATAAAACTCTTACATACTGTATCATGTGACTGTGATTTAAAGAAATAGTGACAGATACAAGGTTTTAAAAGGAGTCCTGTGGCATAACCTCTGGAGATTTATAGTCAGATACCAATGATAGACCAATAGTTATTTCTTTCATATGAAAGAGCTTTGTTAATTTTCTTACATGCTGCTTCCACTACGTAAATATTCTGTGCATCTGGCAGGAAACCTATTCTCTGCTACCCCAAATTTCCCTGTCAGTGAGTTTGTACATCAGAGCTGAGGATGACAGACCACTTTCAATATCCATTAGAGACAAGACACCAGACCTCTATAGGTACTAAACTGTCACAGAGCTACCCTTTGAGTATACTCCTACTCTCTGAATATTTTTTATTTTGTCACCTACTTTTATGCATCCTGAATAACTGCATATCACTTCTGCGTGGTGGAAGTAGTCTCAGGACTACAATCATGTCATGCTCTTTCACACTCAGTTACTGAGTAAACTACATTACAGTGTGAACTTTTCTTCTTACAGGTATGTTCTTTTATTTGATGTGTCTTGTCACAACAATCATCTTCAAAATCAAAAACAAGGAATATGCTGTTGCATGATTCACTAACAGATGCACTATCCATACCTATATCACACAAGATACTTCTCCAAATAACGCTAGATTTCCTGGCTGCCTTCTTATTTCAAAGACAAGATATAATTGAGACTCTTAATTCTTAAAAAATAAAACATAAAGTTCTTAAGAAGTAAAATATAGGCTTTTTTTTCATGAGCATTAGCAATAGTATTGAATCATCATTTATAAGACAAATAGAATCTCAAAGCAAAGAAGCTGACTGAACAAAACATGACATTTTAATTTCCTTCTTCAGCTTCAATGCTCGCCTTTATGAGATTAATTTTCTTAGTAGGAGCACAAAACTTTAACATCTGAAGGTCTTTTTGCTTTTAATAACACGTTCTTAAATTCTACTATTTAAAAATATACTAGTTCAGTCACTCTGGAGGTCTAGAACTCTTCATTCTAAAAAACCCACTTTGGAACACACAGAAAATTGAATTGGTGCGCACAACTACTGTGCTTTAGTGCCACCCTGAACTTGTCTGACTAGCTAAAAAAATGAGAAATCCCTGAAAATACATTGTTTATATGATTAATATTTTCTTATTTACAGGCATTTACACCTTAGGAATGACAACTTGGGAGTCCTCATTGACAGTTCTCCAAAACCACCATCTCAATGTTCAATGGCAGACAAAATAGCCAACAAAATGTTGGATAGCATCAGGAAGACTACTGAAAGCAAGAGAAAAGGCATCTTCTACATCTTGAGTTCTGTGTGCTGTTTCAGTGCCTGTATTTCAAGAAGGCTATAAAAGATTTAGTGATTGCATGGAGAAAAGTAGATACAATGGCTAAACTGATGGAGTATACACTCATGAAGAAGAGCTAAAGTTCTGGGAATCGTCACTTTGGAGGGTGAGGATATGATCAAGGTATACAAATAGTGAAGGCAGTGTATGAGAAGAATACACAGTTACTGCTCACAGAATTTCTGCTATAATAACAGGTAGTCACTGAACCTAGTAGGAATTTTTCTTAAGCAATACATTTTATAAAGCTTTTTTCCTGCATTCTTGTAGCTTTGGAAGGTGTGATCTTTGGGAAAAAAAATACAAAAAAACCAAACAAACAAAAAACCCGAGGACAAAATAAGATGTCATTAGAAGTCATTCATATGAAAGAAAAAGAAATAATTCTCCAAATACTTTAGTGATAGGGAGGAGTGTGAAAACTACAGATCTTAAAGAACATCTAAGACTCAGAGATAACTCAGGACAGAAATGGCACACACATAGTTGATTCTATCTCGGGACAAAGGAACAAGCTGAATGACCTCCTGAGACTTTATCCAGACCTATTATTCTATGATTCCCTAGATAATTACTTGATCTAATTCAGGCCTCATATGTACCTCATTCAGATTCTTTCATTGCAATTGCACACAAAGGAACAATTTAGTAAAGATTTGCCATCAACAAGCAAAGCAAAACTTTGTCAGATTTACACAGTTTCACAGTAACAATATATGCTGGATTAGTATGTGAAAATTAAGGTTAACCTAAGCATATTTAACTCATTAAGATATTATAATTATTTTTCAATAACAAGTAGGACCTTGCTGTCTCTAATTTAACATCTAGTCAAATCTGAAGATTCATTTAAATAACGAGGTAGCTGTTTTCTGCTGGTCCAGCAGAGGGAGGTTTGAATTCATTCCTTTTATTCTTCAAAAAGCTAGTGAAACTGCCAAGGCCATAAGGTGTATAAGCTGACATTAAAATGTCGGTACATATCCAGTTGTTGCTATAAATGTGAGAAAATCAGATATATTATTTGCTAACATTAATTAAAGAAAGAGAAACTAAATTTACATAAAACTTACTGATGTAACACTCTTACATTCTATATGTATGTGAATACAACATAATAGCTTTTCTGCATAAGAAAATGCATCCTATACATCTGGCAGGCAGATCTCAAGTTTCTCTATCAAGCTGAAAATCCTTTGTTGAATATAATTGACTCTTAACATTGTTAACACTGTATTTCATGGATTCTTTTCAAATATTCCAGCAATGCATGTCTTGATTGAATTTGCTGTGAAATGGCAGTGCCTGTTTTATCTTCTGTTCAAAAATCCATCTCATTGCTGACAGATTCAGGAATGTGCAGAGGCAGAGTACATTATTCTGTGGAATGGCAATGCAGTCACTACAAATTGTCTTCTTGTTCTAAGTATGTGATAACATGAAAAAGAAGAGTTTTCTTTCATATTATAAATGCCATTAAATTGCATATTTGAATATTGGTTTATTGCTGACATTTTTAATAATAAGCAATCAGATACATGATAAAAATATGCAAAACCAGGTTTTCTAAACCACATATACTCAATCTATATTTTCTAGGTTGCTTTAATGGATATAAATATATGTCTATATGTCTATATTGGATAGTTCCAGGGCGTGCTCAGACACTAGACTACACAGGAGGAGTTTTAGCAATCACAGCCTACATAAGCTTGCTCTAAGTTTGACAGCATGTCAATAGCTCTACTGAAATCACACATGAGACTACTCACACATGTAAAGCTACTTGCAAGTATTTGTTCAGAGACAAGGAATAGCTCTAGGTAAGCATTCTTCATGTTAATAAGCATGATAAGAATTGCCTGTGTCAGGAATCTTCTGTAAATAGCAAAGAGACTTAGGATGCCTCCACTGCCAATATCAGTGAACCTCCTTTAGCCTTTTCAGTGCTAAAGGATCTACATAAAGATAATACTGTGATTGCTCTTTTAGCATAATAGAGGCCATTGCTCATTTCATCAAATCAGAACTTTGACATTATTTTTATTTCCTTTTATTTTTTTTTTTGTTTCTTTGTTGGGTTTTTTTCCATTTCTTTTAGCCTATGCAAGCTCAACACTAGAACATGGCTATGGGAGGAAAGTAATTTGGATCTTGCCTTTAGTAGCCTAATCAAAATAAGATTCTAGTTGACAGTAAAATGTTGATGTTTCCAGAAATCACCTTTTCATGCCAAAATACATTGCAGTGCAGTGGTAGTCTAATCCTGCCTCTTTCTTGTTTTTTTAAGCTTTCAAACACAAGCAGCAACATGTGCAAGTTCATGAATTGTTTTCTCTGTGCCATCCTTTCACTTTCCAAATTCAGTCAAGAATTACACAGTAGGGCAAAATGTTGTGCTGTGTAGTAAAACTTTTTTTTCTTGCCACTGAGAAAGAAGGAACATGCATCTGTCTAGGTTATTCTGCATTATTTTTATCAGCATATATCAAAGGGCTGTTATCAAACCATCATTCTTATCAATGAGGAAGAAAACATGTGGATTTTGAAACTGTCAGATCTCATAAGCTAGTTCTCTCTCTGGAGAGCCACATGGAATAATTCCAAGACCAAATATGCCTCTTTTTAATTAGGTTAGGCCTCAGATATTATATTTCTATCATAGTCTGTCAGAATGCTGGCTTATGTGCCTGAATTTCTCTGTCACAGAAAAAATATATCTTTGTGTAGCCAGAATTGTCAGTGGGGACTGCTTTTTCTGCAAGATGAGAGATGGCCTTACCTAGTCCCCTGGAGAATCAATAATGTACTCTCCAAGAGGCCATTTTTTTTCTTCTAAGAAGGCTTCCTAGTTAGCGTGAGATGCTTTTGCCTCTAAGAATTTCTGGATATAGAGATTCTGAAAAAAAAAATAAAAATCTGAGAAGAATGTGATGTGCCTTCCTTTTGTATATTTCAAAGGCAAGAATATTACAGCTGAATACTTTCTTCAGTGACTTGCTTTAGTTATATACTTCTGCAACAGAAGTGGGGATAGTTATGAAAGAAAAAGACCTTAATGGTCATTCAGGGCCTTGCTAAATCTGTATACTGTCTCTCTGTCCCATGATCCTGTTCCTGAGAGGAAATACCTAAGGCAGAGAAAAGGCAATCTAAGCCTACATGATACTTTCCTCTCATGCTCTCCCAAACCCCCAAAAATTAATCTTAGGTATCTTCCTGTGTCAGGTTTGGTAGTATTTAGTAATTCTCAATAGATTCTCTGACATGTATTTGTCCAATTTCTTCTTGAAGCCACACAATTTTTTTAGCGTCCATAGCATCCTTTGATGTAGATTTCCACAGATCTCCTATCTATTCAATGTATATTTCAGTGTTCATAATGGAATACACAGATGCGGTATTAACTGCATCTCAGAATGTCTAAACTGACAAAGGAAATAAAAGAGTTTTTCTATCATATTTGCAAATCTCTAAACTAGCTACAGTTGCATAGCAGATATAGCATCCTGTTTAAGGAATTTTATTTTGCCTATCTTGCAACCAAGGAAGTTGGTAAATGTTTCTGCAACTTCAGAGCTGAAGTTATAATTTTTTAACAAAATAGTAGTACCTTCTTCACTAATCCTCCACGGGTATCATATTACTCTTTTGGAAAGCCTTAAGAAACATGTATGAAAAGCTTTACTTGAGTCAAATCCCTTGCTTTGTATTATTATTTGTATTAAAATGTATAGTCATTGCAGAAACTTCCATGTTCTTAAAAGTGACCAGTTGGGCACAGAGAAATTGATTAAGACTTGAGCTTCACAGCAAAACTGGACTAAGTCAACAAAGCTCAAAAAAGTAACAAAAGATTTGCAGTCACCCTTAGTATCTCCATTTAGCATTATATGAAAAGTTGATACTGAAGGAACCTCATAAATTCATGCTGCAGAACCTGTGGTATATCAACATGCTATACACATTTATTTTATGCATGTTGTATGTGTGCGCATGTGATTAAGTAATAGCTGTCAGCAGGAGTTTGGCAGGAATAAGCAGGTTAGTTGTTGAGTAATGACTCACAGATAACTAGGTAATCTTGGAGGTCTTCTGATTGTATTTTTAGATTTGTAAGATTTTTGGCCCAAAGACACCATCAGGGCTTCTTGAGCAATGGAGGCCATAGAACCGCTCCAAGTAATTCTCACAGAAAAGAAAGTAAAAAACACATGAAAGGAAACATTTTTCACACACAGATCTTTGTAAAATATTTCAAGCATTACTATGCTTCCAATCAAACCAACACTTTTTTACAATCCTAAATTTGTTTAGCATCTACTTCTAATTTTTATTGTCTCTTTTCTTTCTTTGCTAAATGACAGAACCTTTCACACTCAAATATTGTCTTGACCTAAGACTAGGAGTGCAGAAAAATAAATGTTCCTTTGTTTTAAAAGATGAGGGATTTTCCTAAACAAATATCCACCATTAGATATTATGTAGACTATTATTAGAAACTTGAAACTTGGCACATTTGTGATTGTGATTATAACATGGAGGAGTGAGAAAGAGAAATGTTCATTTATCTCCTTCCTAGCACAATGCTAGCTACTGAAAAAGAAACCCAGCTCTATTTCAGCTAAAAACCAGGACACTGAGTACTTGGTTTATGCACCTTATCATATGGGAAAACATAATACAGCCTACTTCACCATGGTACATTACCTGGCACTCATTCTACTCCCAGGTGGAGAAAGCCGTTCTGGGAACAGGAACCTCCTGCCTTAACAACAGAGTGAAACTCAGCTTCAGAATTTTTTTTTTTTTTTTCACAACCTGAAGTAGATAAGGGTAAGCCTTGCTCATCTGCATTATCTCTGCATTGAAGATTTCAGACAAGAGCATAAAAATCAGCTGTAAAGGTAAAAAACCTTGATCACTCTTGGAGAAAGCTTAAGATATAAAACTTTCATTAAGATTGATTTTGGACTTTGCTGCTCTTTGAGTTAATTAATTAAAAGCAGAAACAGCTGAAAGATACATATTAATATTAATACCCTATCAGAAAGAACTTCCTTCAGTCAACAGAAGAGGATGAACCTGGACAACCTTTCCTAAAATACATGACTTGGCCTTCAGGCCCTTTCACAGCACTTCTTTTAACACTGCGAACTGAGAAAAAAAGT
>NW_010322416.1:8869-20302 GCF_000700745.2 Antrostomus carolinensis
GCTACTACTTCACACCCTGTTTTTGCAATGATCCTCTTGTTCATTATAAATGCTTTTCAGTATTGAACCTAGGCCAGCTACACAGTGGTAATAGTCTAAACTTTGGCATGAAAATACATGACCTCTATTATCAGTGCATCATAATGAATGCATGCATGTTCTGAAATTACTCCCATTATATTTTGCATCTGCTTATATACATTGAAATTGGAACAGGTTCAGGACAGTAATGTTTATGTAATCAAACTCAGTGAATAGGGATATAATGCAGAATTGAATGCAGGCAATGTTGTCAGGCATCCTCAAGCTTCACCTATCTTTCTGTGTTCTTTTTCTTTAAGGAAATATGAGATTGGATGCCTTTCATTCACTATTGAGAGTATTTATTTCTACAGCTGATAAAAAGCTGTGATTTTCATGGCTAAGACAATTTGAATTAAAACATTGTTTTGTGTATCAATATCAAAACCTACATAAAATTTTTTCTCCTAAGAATTCCTCTTATTTCAATGGCACTAAAATCCACATGTATCTGGACAGGAAATAAAGGTAAACTCAAATAAAATTATTTTTTCAGTAGATTATTAAATTCACAATTTAGGATAAATAAAATTTGATTTGACTGTAACTTTAATTTCAAATCTACTTATATTTGTGCCATAGTTGTAGGTCTTTAGGTTCACAGTAAGAGTCCTGCAGTAAATCAGGGAATAAGAGACAATTGTTTTATGGATTTCTTATTTATTGCTTTCCTTATGCTAACATTACATTTTCTTTTTTAGCAATAAACATTATATACTTTCAGCAAAGAAAAGGTATCCAAGGAAGACTGAGAGGTTCAGCTTGAGGCATTTTCAAATTATGTTTCCCTCATGAGAGATTTGAAGGAATAAGAAGATAAACAAAACCTCATGAGGACCTGTAAAACACATGAATCTGAGGGAAAAGCAGCTTGAGTTACAGCACAGTGTCTCAAAGCCTCCTTCACGGTAGCTCTTCTCCTAATATCACAGCACCCTCTGCCCAAAGGAGTGCAGTGGTGGCAACACACCCTACTGCTCCTTTATAAGAGACGGGATCATACATGAACGTCGTTGCAGCTAGAGAGAATAATTATCCTATAACATCAGTGGGACAGAAAAATGTCTAACCAAAGTGTAGGCCATTTAGAGAAATGGGCACTTGCTGCACAGAGGTGAGGGACTGTCAGAGAAGGGGAACACGGCATGGAGGGAAACCAGGCCCTCCATGCACCTCCTGCTGCCTCTGCTTGGCTCAGAAGCCTTCAGCCCTGGTTCATCTGCTCTCTGCTGCTTTCTCCATCTCAATGGTCAGTGAAGACCAAAGCTGTAGATTATTAGCATGTATTAGCCTCAGTGTGGGGTTTTTTATACCTTCTTGAAATATGATTTTATGTGAGGAATGGTGTTTGTTTCATCTAAAGAATACAATTTAAAACTTCTGGCACATACAAACATTTGAATTAATCCTTTCTCAACTGGCCAAGGAAAAGCTGTTTGATGCTTCATAAGTGTATTCAGTACAAGCTGTTGCTCAAAGGAAAAGTTATTTCTTTGTCAGGCTTTTTTATGTGTGCCAAGAGATCATAGTTATTCTGTGTATGTATGTGTGTGTGCATGTGTTTAACCACTTAAAAAAAAAAAAAAAAGGCATCTTAGTGCTGGTGTCTTTATCATATCAGCCTTACTGCTGTCCTTTGGAATAACACTGGTGCTTTTTGAATACAGTTTATTTTAAGCACCATACTGCATGGACAAACATCTGAGCTAAAGCACTTCTTAGCCATATGTAGTGGCCATAAACACTCCTTTGCTCTCAGCCTTTACATGTTCACTCTTCTTTCTATAAAATATGATATAATCCTCTCTTCTCTTGTCAGATTACTAGTGTTTTTCTCAGCTCTTCTGACTAAAAAGGTCTATCAAATCACCTTTTGAAACAAGGATGAATCTTTTCATGTAACTACCCATCTCCCTTTAAAAATCACATCTGCAGCCTGATGCTAGGTGTCACTCTGCTGGTTTTATGACTTCCACAAAGGATTCTGCTGTAATGACAATTTTAAACTGATATAACTATATTGACATTAATGGAGTTGCTCCTGGTTTGTGCTTGAGTAAGTAACAATAGGCATAAATCCAATTTATTTAAAAGACATGTAAAACAGGGAACAGTTTACACTAGAGTCTTTACCAAATGCTGGTTTGAGTGATCAAATGGGGATTATTTCATTAATCTGTGACAATAATTTTAGACCACTGTAACTAAATTCACTGTGAAGTTAGCTTGTTCCATAGAAATGACTCAATGAACTGAAGAATCAAAACTCAAGTCTATAATTGAGATTTATTAAATGTACTCAGGAGTCTAACAAGAACAGATCCATGACTAGCGTTAAACATTATAACTGCATTGAAAACAGTGGAACTTTTTCAGTTAAACTAGGTAGGAAGAGGTTTCTATAAAAGAATTTTCTGTTTTCTATTAGACTCATGTGAGCACTCAAAAGTATACAGAAGGATTCTTTTTAAAATTCTATACTGTAGAAGTTTTTGGTATCAGGAAAAATGCCATTGCAATTCACACAGAATTTCTCTGGAGCTTTCTTGTAGACACTACCTTTAGCTAGTGCAAAATGCAAACTGTTTTGCTGATCCAGAACTCAGAAGTGTAGAAATGTCCAATAATGAAAAACAGCAATTGTTTTCTTTTAATGTTAACTAAATATTGTGATGCTTGATATAAAGTTTGGTTTTGATTCAGGCTTACTAAAGGAAATGAAAATCCCTTCCAAATGAGGGACAAATGAAGGGAAATGAAAGAGTAGCAAATCAGACTCAATTTTCTTCTGTCAACTGATACACGGATAGACTTAGAGATAACCACAGCAACAGTGAAAACTTATCAGAACTTTTCCTTGCATTTTCTGTAACTCTGTATGAAAATCCCCAGACTGCATTAAGGCTTCAAATCAGACAATGCCTGTGAAGGTTAGAGATTTCAGGGAAAATATCTCTGTACAGTGGAGTGGCATTAAGAAGTGATCTAACAAAGACAAGCTGATGCTGCATGTTCCAATTACCAAGAGCTGTTATCAGGACTTTTTGCAAAGCTCTTAGATTTTTTGATAAATAAGAGAGACACAGTGCTATGTGTTATTGTTATGGTTAATGACATTGATTTCTGGGTATGACAGCCAGAGAGATATAAAGGCAGACTGAACTATATGCAATGTCTGCTTTTTTTAGTGCTAGCATTTTGAACTATTCCCTGTACAGAATCAAATGAAACAGCTTTTGAGTTATCCCTATCTTTTAACCAAGTGTAGTTTCAAAAAAAGATGGGCACTTCTTCTTGGAAGAGTTACTGTGGTTAAAGGAAAATTTATTTACTGCTTGGACATTAAACTCTGTTTTGCTTTTTCAAATCTGAATTATATTCTGTTATGAAATTTTCTTCAACTATCAAGAAAAAGGCAGAGAATTTATGCTTATTGCCCAAATAAAGCATATTCTTTGTTGCCAGAATCAGTGGTGTCTTGGTCAGTTTAAAGGATCTTATCTAATCTCAGTGCTGCTCAGGACAGTTTTGAGTGCACTGACTTCAATAGACCAGCCAGAAGTGACATCTGCCAATTAATGGCGGTTAAATAAAATGTTGAAAACCTTACCAGAAAATTAATGTCAGTGTAAAGCTTTTCTATGTCATCAGTGGAATTTTCATTTCTTTTAGCTTTTTTTAGCTGTTCCTTTTTCTTCCATCTGCTTTGTTTCTGTCTATGCATTAAGCACCCTGAATACCACTTGGACTTGTTCAGCTATGTGTTTGTTATTGTCTTTTGACTTCTGAAGAAAGGATATTAACATGAGCAGTATAGAAATAAATAAAATAGGATTCTAGGCAGCTACATCCAAAAATCCTCTTATGGATTATGGATTCTTATTTCCTAAACACAATAGCGGACATTCTGTACTGCATGTTTCTGAAAAAGCAAACAAAAAAACAAACAAAAAAAACCCCCAACAAAACCCCCAAAAAACCCCAACAAAAAAGCCCCCAAAACCAACATCAACAACAACAACAAAAAAACCCAAACAAACCAACACTTAACAGCCCTGAAGGAACAAAAGAGAGCTAAACTGATGTTAAGCTTATTTTACTATTTTCTCTGGGTTAGATATTTGTCCTGCTAGTCTCAGGAGACAAACAGCCTTTCTTGTCTGTCTGATGAGTGTAGCACTATGTGTACTCTCCATTGCCCCAGAGCAACTGGCTTCACTCAGATGTTCTTACCCTTAGCAGGTTCCTAATATCAGGTTTATAAAAGGGTGTATTTGCCTCAGTTAAAATTAGCTAAAATTAGCTTGTCCAAAACAAACTGGAGCATTAGAGAACACATAGACCATGTAGACCTTCTGCCTGACAAAAAAAAGAAAAATGTGGGGTAAAAATTTTACTCATTTTTTTAAAAGAGGACTGTTTGTTAATAAAGGTTTATTAATATTATCTTTATGTCCTCTGTTCTCAATCTATTTAGGGTCTAGAGACCTTTAAGAGTTCCTTGATCCTGTTTTTTTGGCACAGACCTTCTGCACAGTCTGATTTGAGTCAGCAGAACAAAACCTTTGTCTCAGACAACAGAGAAAAGCTTAAACAAATCAATAGACCCTATAATATGACTTGAAGAAAGCAGCTGCAATCAAACTGCAGCAGAGTAGATTACAGTGATGAAGGTTCTCCAGCAACATTATAAAATTTCAGCAGAAATAAATAAATATGGGAACTGTCAGTCTGAGAATCCCAGTTTATTCCACCTGTCAGTGTGAAGAACAAATAAAAGAGAAAGTACTCTCTAAGAAATGTAAAAGTTAGACCATAAATGGAAAAACCTTCCCCAAACTTGCAACTTGAAATGAATGTCATTCCTTGTGAAATCTGTATATAGTATGCACCAGTCTTGAAAAAAGTGTAGAAAGGCAGCTAGTTAAAGTTGCTAGGATACCTTTTGACTAAATAACTGTCAACATCAAACACTGAGAATTTTAAATTAGAAGAAGTAAAAAATCATTAAATTAAAAAAAGTTATTAAGCTGCATATCTGGTTGAATGTTTTAAAAAGCCCAGTTTTATCCTGGAACCACTGAAACTGATGAATCAAGTTTAGCATGAAAGCCATGATACTTCTTTGATAATCTATAAAAGAGTTGATCAGAACCAGAAGGTTGTGATTTTTTTTTTATTAGTTACAAGATGTTCTACAGATAATTGACTAACTGAACATCTGTCATTATTGCATCAACCATTAGTGACAAACAGATAAAACCTGTTTAAAATATTTCCCAACTATACACAGCTATGTCAGAATTAGAGGCTTTATGCACACTCATTTAACTACTTGTTTTCTCTCCGAAACAGAAATGATGTGAAGTTGGCAAAACCTAGAATAAAGAATTTTCCCTTCTCATTTTACACGGTTAATTTAATTTGGGAAGAGATGTTAACTATCTGCCTAAAAATTATTAAGCCTTATTCGGCAATATTTTTTTAGCTGATAAGCATTGCTTCATCAATGCAGCTGTAAGCTCAGTTTAATGGTTCCTTTAAATATCCAATGTATATAGACACTTTACACTGTTAAATTAATGCAAACCAGCAAAATACACATTTTTTTCTGCACTGCCATCGACTTTAACAAAGATCTGCTGATTTACACCTTCTGAACATTTGCCAGCTCTGCACATGTTTACAGAAACATACTGCTAGGAACCCAGACTGTGAAGATCCTGCCTTAATGAAAGTAAAACCTTGAGAAGAAAATATCTTATTATGGATTGTTGAAAGCTAAAAATAGTAAAACTTATTTCCCATTACATCGTGTTGCTCTGTTTTTAATTTTTAATTTGATTTCACACACTACTGACAATGAATACAAATAACAGTGCTGAGTTTATTTAACTTCACTTTGCTTTTACAATTATGTTTCTATTAGTAGTGGCTCTTCTATTTGCTGCCACAGGTAAGCTATTTATTTTTACAGTCTTGTGCATTTCATTATTTTCTGTTAAATTAAAACCAAGGATATGAACTCTGGATACTCTGATTCACCCTGATTTTCTTGACTCTTTTGCTGCCAATTTTTGTATAACATTTTTTATTAATTTTATTTAGTATTTTTATTTTTCACTTGTGTACTACATGTGACATCCTGTGCCATCCTACTTAAACAAGTAAACAAACAAATCTCAAAAGTCTTGTATTATATTTCTTCCCCTGGACCTCTTCTACAATCTCATAATTTCTTCTTCGCTGTATAACTAACTCGCATAAGTGAAAAGTCACAGAAATGGACAAACTGTGCCAGTAACTAGATTTCAAATCAAATCAGTTGAAAGCTGCTGAGTTCATGCCCAAAAACCTGATGACTTGTAAATGAAGCCTTTACTTCATACAATGTTCTTCAAGAAGCTTTTCTATATTAGATCCTGAAAGAATTTAGGAAGTCTCACACTCTTAACTGATTGAAAAGAGCCTTATAGAGCATTTTTTTTGCTGCTTGAGAAGGAGAAATATTTTGAGATTTTCAGTCGAACAGAAGCTGGGAAGAGGTTTATTTCCCTTACACACTGCATAAACGCACACACAGAAATTTTAGTTCCTGAATTTGTCACATGTCAGATCTTAAAATGGCAATAATGACAATGCTTCAAGTGTTTCTTGTTTCATATTGCCAATGTTACCTACTTTGGATTTTGACATAATAAGTAATATGAAGCATCCATCTTCTTTAGATCATGAATGCACAATTATTCAAAATAAAGAATAACAACACAGGGTGGGAAGCATAATCTCTCATCTGAATATTTTCCTCAAAGGAGATAATATTATTAAGGGTTAATTGGGTAATTATGGCACATCTGTTCATATTGTATAGCACTAGCCTCAATAAAAAGGCGGAAGAAAATCATAAAAGTTGTTCTGGAATTATATACCACCTCTTCTGAGTGAGGTGGCAGAATCTGGTCCCTATATTTTTGACATATTTGCCTCACTAAGTGGTAGCATTTATCCAGCTACCTTGCTTATTAGCTAAACTAAGGGGAATACATAAATTCAGCTGTGACCTACTCCAACTGTTTTAACCTGAGATTTATAGTTTGAATACACCAATTATTCAATTTTATTTTTTTTTGCTCCATAGAAATGACACTGTTTTATAAGTTATTACGAATAGTACTGAAAATCCATCTGATCAGGACTGTTTTATAATTCAAACACCCTGCATGGCAGGTGTGATATTTAATAAACTTTATTGGATTCTATCAATCATAATGGTCTACAGTTTTTTCCCCCTGAATCTGAAAAAGAATAAAAACACATTTGCTTATTCCAAGAGACATCTTTATTGTTGTTATAAATACCATGTTGTCTTGGTATTAAGGAAATGGTGTCCAGCATCAAAGCTCCTCAAAATGTTTGATCTCCTAAATAAATCAATGAGTCTTTTCTATTTCTCATCACATAAATGTCATGCCAGACACTCTTTTTACTTACATAGCTCTAGCAACTAATGTACCTAATATTTATTTTATATTATAACCATGCAAATAAAAAGTATATGAAACTCTCTGACTGAGCCTTGCTTCCTGTAGGAAGAAATGTGATGCACAGCATGTAGAGTTAAAAGAAATACGCATATTCAGAAGCTTCTTCAGAAATGTCAGTTTATTAACACCACTTCACACTGAGAAAAAAGGCTTGTTAGAGTGGGTAGGGACAAATTAGAAAGGAGTTGAGTTTTTAGTATTTGAAGTAGTAGTTGTATTTTTTAAAAATAATTTAACTCAGTAGCACAAAGAGAGAACATAAGCAGAGTCCCAACCACAAAAAAAAAGTAATGAGTAATGTGAACAGAGAGACTCCTGACCTAGTGTGATATGCAAACTGTGTGTCACAACATTCACCACCAAATTTCAAGCCACTCTCATGCTACATTAACTACCTTTTCGGTCACAATTTGCCCTTTGTTGTCACAGACACCTCCTGTCACATACATTAAAACAACAGTAAATAGAAGAAGGAGTATATTCAGTGAGGTCAAAGAGAAAAAGCAGGTTCTGACATGTGTGCAGGCTAAGGAAGTATCAGTTAATGTGTTAATAGTGGAAATACCTGAAATTATTGTTAAGCAGTTAAATTTGATACTTTATTTTTGTTCATTGAAAGCAAGGCAAGTTGCAAGTACAACTGCTTCAATGCTACCACTTTCCCTGGATTTTAATAGCACTTAATTATGCTTCCAGGACATCAAATAGGAGATAGGATTTTAAAAATGTCTTATTCTATTGCAAAATAGACCACTTCAAGTCATTACAGTCTATATGAGGTCAATAATACCTATTATGCAGCTCAACAAATAAATATTTATAAATTATAAAGAAACATTGCTCCTTACAGTCTATCAATAATTCATATTTTAGAAGGCCTTAAATACATGATAAACCGTAACAGCTCCAATGGAACAGTCAACTCTCATAAACGTCTAGGAGGAATTTTTTTTATTTAATGTAACCCTCCATTACAATTCCATACTAGAGGGACCATGCACTAAAATAGCTCTATAAAAGTGATACTATAGATGTGCATGGTTAAGATTAATATTCTTTGTGGCTAGGGATAAATTGCTGTTTGGGTTGGTGAATATGGGTTTCTACTTTTTACACAGTATTATAAATGTACAAAGTGGTTAGCAATTGCCTTTATTCCTAATAATAATTATTGTTAGTTGCCTTGCAGCTCCGTTGAAGAAGTCCCCAGTGCACTAAATACCATACAGAACACAGAAAACCTTAATATGCATGCAACAGTTGTGTTGTTTAAACTGAACAACATAAACCCTATGAGCTGCATGGCATGAAAACATTAAACAGGCATAAAAATGCTTAGACCAATCTATCTTAATCCTGTAAGAAAATAATTATATATGCAAATGTTACTCCTAACTTTGCACAGTTACACTTGTGCACAGTCTGCTTGTGGACAGGGACTGAGAAGTGTTTCCCATGCTGCTTACAGTTTTGCCAGGTAAGACAAATGTAAGGTAAAGCCAGGAAAATGAGAGACTCATGAAGAGGTGAAATTACTTGCACATATTAAGACAGCAGGTTAATAATGACAGCAATGAATCATTAATAACCAGGGAAAATATGTGAAATCCTTACTGCCATGTATGCCTAATCCCACTCTTACACTGTTTACGTAACAACATGGAATGAATTAATGAGTTTCAGCCTTTAGCTCTGCATTTTCCTTCTGTGTCTATACCACCAATTTAAGCTGATTTAGCGAAGCATGATACTGTGATACTTCCTCTGCGACTCTACCTGGTATCGCTAGAGAATAATTCAGGTAAAGAGACCTCTTCATGAAGTAGATCAGGGCAACAGCAGCAATGAATCACAACCAGAGGGAAAAAATAAAATTCTTGTTAATAGGCACTGCCTGAAGTTCATGCCTGCTTCTTTCTCTCTAGAAAGCTTCTAGTGGAATGAGACTTCTCAAGATCTCTCTGTATAACAGATGCAGTTACTATTACATCTTATTTAACTAAAAAAAAATAAAAATAAAGAATAAAGTAAGATCTAAACTGTTTGGTCTAATCAGTTTGGAAAAGGATGTTTAACTAAATTCTCGTGATTTACTCCAGTAGCAGTCTGGGATTTTGCTGGCTTTGGGAAGTTCTTCTGTATTTCAATGAGTATTAGCAAGAGCAAGTTTTAGCTTAGGTAATCCCATAATGAAGGGAACGCATAAACACACACTGAAGAGTCAACATGTTAACTTAAAGGAGGCATGAAAGCCTTGCTCAGAGGACTCAGCAACTCAGCAAACAGCTGTGGGAACAACCTACATTAAACCATTCTCCTCACTTAGAACTTCTCACAGGCTATTCTTCCACATCAGCCAGTGTGCCTGCAGGAGGAAGTTCCAGAGGAATCAACCAAACAATGGGGCAAAGTGAAACACTTACAATTATTTTTGTACTAACGAGGTGATCTTTTTCTGAAGTAACAACCAGCTTAATCATAGAAGGTCAGGCCTCTGAGTGCCACATTGGTCCTTATTTTTTCTGACCGCCTCTTCTGGGACCTCCACCCCCATGCCCCCGCCCAGGAGCCCCACTGAAGCTCAGGCCTGAGCCTCAGCTGAGCTATGCTAAGGGCAGGTGATGGCCAGTGTTGTCCCAGGCTGCTCCAGGCTTGCTGCCTGATCTTCCTGAATTGAGTTGGGACCTGCCCTCCCCTCCTGCTTGTCTGCTGGTCACTGGGTGCCTGGGGATGATAATTTTTTGGAGGGAGCATCACCTCTACTTGTGCTGTGATCACCCTTGACTCTAGCTTGTCTTCCCCCAAAAAGCTGCCCTCTGACCAGTGGTAGCCAGCTCTCACCTGCCTGCAGCTTCCATCTAAAAGAGGGCGCGATGGTTTCACCCACAGGTAAGACCATGCAGTCTTGCACTTACTCCCCCACCTGGTGAGGTGGGAAGAGAATCACAACAAAGGGGCACGGATTAGAATGAGGACAGGGACAGCTCACTCACCAGTTACGGTCATGGGCAAAACCAACTCAACTTGGGGAAGAAAAAGAAATTTAATTCACTAGTAATCATCTGAATAGCACAGTGAGACATAACAACCACATTTTACAACATCTTCCCCCACTCCTTCCTTCTTCCTTGGCTCAAATGACTTTGCTCCCAATTTCTCTGCCTTCTTCACCTCTCCAGTGGCACAGGGGACAGCGAATAGGGGTTGAAGTCAGTTCACCTCTGCTGCTCTTTCTGGTGTGAAGTTCAGGAACAAAGTGTTCTAACACAGGTTTCTCATGGAGTCATGGACCTCTCTGGGCACAGCTCCCAGATCTGGCATGGAGACATCCATGGGCTGCAGATGGGCCTCCTGTCCAGTGCACCTCCTCCCCCCTAGCTCTGGGGGTCCACCCCCACTCTGGCATTGAGCGTCTCTGAGGTCTCAATACAGTCACACTTGTCGTCAAACTTGGCTTTCTGCTCCAGTGTGGAGTCCTCTATGGTCTAAATGTGGGGTGTCTGCTCTGCCATAGAACTTCCATGGGCTGCAGGGGATTTCATTTACCTTCTCCTACTCCATTCGTGTTGAACTGAGTGTCTGGGGTTCTCTATCCTTCTTCTCCTTCCAATGAAGTTCTCTCTTTGTTTAGGTCGATGGTTGTCTTTTGTTCAGGTCGATGGCCTCTCCTCCAGGTTCTCTCTACCTTCTGTTTTTCAAGACAGTCTCTCCCCTCATAAATATAGATTCACAGAGGTGTTTCTCTATTGCTAATTACCTCAGCCTGGGCTGGTGCGAGTATGCCTTGGAGCCAGGGGAGCTTCACAAA
>NW_010322417.1:0-13573 GCF_000700745.2 Antrostomus carolinensis
TGTGAAAAGTGAATACCGAATCAGATGAAAGTGTAGGAACAACTCATGTGTGTGATCTGGGGAAAAAGTGACAGCTGGATACCTGTAGGTTTAACTTTAATATCTTAATTTAGATGCCTGAAAAGCCTTGTATGAAGTATTTCACCAATTTTCAGTAAACATTTCTTAAGGTATTGCAGATTGGACAAAAGTAGGTATCTACACAGATGGTAATTTCTTCCACATTAGGTTCTTGCCCCAGGGCAGACATTTTTAATTTGGATCAGTCATCCACACATAGGTATCTCATACCATTTGAGATGCCCTTAATTGTCCAAGATATCATTCTCACAAGGTCGACAGACATAGTAGACGAGTAAGAGATGTGTGCTCTTCTGCAGTATCAATTGAAATACAACAGAAACATCCTGGTGCATCTCAAGTTACACTGTTATCCTGTGTCTGGACAACTGGATCTAGGCAAGGGCAATCTAGGTATCTCCATAACAAATTTAAAGTTAAAGATGTAAATCAATATGTAAAATTTTTTTCCCCACTAAGACGACATGCTATTTCTCCATAAGACCCCAGAATATACATACCCCATAGTGGAATATTTTCCTAAAGGTTGATTACTTTCTTAACAATCTGATTTGAAACTTTAGAGAAGCTACATACCACATGAGATGAAAACTACTGTCAAGAACATTACAGAAGTTTCATACATATTCAGAAATCTTAAAACCAATTTAAATAATCTGGGCACTGTAAATATTAAAGAACTAATATTCTAGCATAGTTTTCAAAGTAAGCATAAAATAAAATTTTTGAGCAGAAGCAGTTCTCAAGAACTGTGATCTAACATGTGGAGTAAGGGATGGAGGTGTTTAGTACAGATTTATGGATAAAAGAGAGATATTGTCTCTGAAGGATTTGAGGCTTGTCACTTATTTTGAGAACATAAAGTTTTTATAGAATCACAGAATAGTTTGGGCTGGAAGGGACATTTAAAGGTTATCTAGTCCAATCCCCCCTGCAGTGAGCAAGGACATCTTCAACTAGATCAAGTTGCTCAGAGCCCTGTCCAACTTGACTTTGAATGTTTCCAGGGATGGAGCATCTACCACCTCTCTAGGCAACCTGTTCTAGTGTTTCAGCACCTTCATTGTGAAAAAATTTCTTCCTTATATTTAGTCTAAATCTACTCTTTTTTACTTTAAAACCATTACCCCTTGTCCTATGGTTACAGGCTCTGTTAAAAAGTTTGTCCCCATCTTTCTTCTAAGCTTCCTTTAACTACTGAAAGGCCATAATAAGGTGTCCTTGGAGCTTTCTCTCTCCAGGCTGAACAACCCCAACTCTCTCAGCCTTTCCTCACAGGGGAAGTGTTCCATCCCTCTGATCAATTTTTGTGGTTCTCCTCTGCACATGCTCCAGCAGGTCCATATATCTCTTGTACTGAGGACTCCAGAGCAGCACACAGTACTCCTGGTGGGGTGTCACCAGAGTGGAGTACAGGGGCAGAATCACCTCCCTTAACCTACTGGCCACCCTTCTTTTGATGCAGCCCAGGACAGTACAGTAATGAAGTTTCTGACATTAGCTTCTATAAATGCTCAAACAAATTCTTAACTGCTTTTTAAAAAATCAACCTATTGTTTATGAACTGTGTATTTTACACATTCTACTGAAAAATCAAAGATTATAACAGTTGTGATAAGGGTTTGTTTATAAGATGCATTTGCTTTGAAAAAGATGAGTCTGTGCTCTTTTAGCATATTTCAGTAATTAATTTGTACTTACTTTTTAATACAAGCAATTTTCTTTTTCTGTGTCTATAAATTTGACACAAAAGCTCTTTATTATTTTTTTCTTTTCTCTATTACTAATGTTACCTGAGCTTCAAATTAGTATCTACACTGTTTTTTTAGTAAAACTTGTTAACATCTGTAACTTGTTAACAAAATGTTTAGACATAGTTTCTTTCTTGCACTTATAAAAAGGATGTATAAATATAAAAAGAAGTTTTTAAAAGGGTAAAATTTTAAAAGGTTCAAGAGCTTGATTTAAATTCACATACACACAAAGAACTTTGCTGAGCTATCTGAGCTGTCTAAATTCCTGAGGTATCCAAAAACTGGATCTGTAAAACTTATGAGAACAGACTTTCTCCTGGTGCCAACTGCTTTTGGAAGGAGTGAAAATGGCTTTTCTTATTTTAGTGCTAGTTCTCCTGGACGGATTAAAAAGTGTAGAGGAAAACAAAATGAATAATAACAACAACAAACTAAATGTTACAGAGCTTTTAAGAAGATTTTATTTGAGTCTAAAGCTTTTGTTATCTTTCAGTCCTTGATATATTGAGCTACAGCCACGTACAACCCCTCTAGGTTTATCTATAATTATTTAAAACATATGGGAATATCCAGCAACTTTTGTTAATATAATGTCTTTGGAAACTTTGCCATTTACATCAATGCTGACAGATTGAATCCTCACATACTAATGTAATTTTATATACATCAGTTCAGGTTTGTGACATTTCAAGATTGATCTAATTCTATAAAGCAATCAAGATTCCAATGCACAGATACTATTGCATATAAAAAGTATAGTCCATAATGTATTCTCTGCTAAAACACATAAGAAATGTACCTGCCCTTTCTCAGCTGCTCCACTGATTTCCTGTGTAAATAGGGAGAATCACTGAGTATCAGATTTATTTCATTTAATGTTAAGTACCTTATCCTTGGTAGCTGCTTAGTGAATGACAAAGTATAGGTACCTCCAGAACTAATTCCCTTCTTCTTCAGGTAACTGAAATAGTGAAGACAAAATCACCACTTGGAGCTGTTTGCATGTTCCCATTGATAACTGACAAAGTTAAGCTTTGGTTGAAACAAGTCCCAGTTTTACTTTCTCCAGGCTTTAATGTCCTTTTCTTTAAGGTACAGACAGTGCCTTTTTCTTCAGAAGTTCCTGATGGAAATTTTAAAGCTCTTTAAGGTTCTGGTTTTACTGTGGCAGTTGCCATCTAATAATCACTATTACTACTAGTGATTCATTCTAGCTTTTAAAATATACAACTTTCCTAAATATTTTAAAATATGTTTTATACATTAACACAGAAAACTTTAAGCGGTTGTTGCATACCACAATACTAGGAGACAATAAATGCCAAGGATAACAGTTAAGAGATCTGCTACTGTATGTCTCTGTGTGTTGAATTCAGCAAGGTTATGTACCTTAGTCATGAAGTTTTCTTAGAGATCCTTTGGGTTCAAACAGCATCCCTATATTTTTTTGTAAGTTTGACAACCTGTCACTACCAACTTACACTTTGTCAGGTATCACTTTATTTTCCCTAATGGAAATACTTCAGATTTCTTGCCATTCTTTCCTTTCTCATTTTTCTTCTGAATATGTTCCGATTTTGACTTCATGCAAAATTACTTTAAACAGTTTTAACAGTCCATGCCACTACAAGTAAATTATTTTTTTCTTCAATGAGTTACTTTCCTCCCTCTGTCCTATTTGTAACCCAGACCACACATATGTTTTCTCTGAAAAAAATACCATCAATTTCCACCCCCACCACTCTAACTAGTTTTTTTTCCAAAACAATAACTAAGAGGCCATTTTGTTATGTAGTCTTTTGAGAGAAAACGTACTGAATGCTTGTTGAAGCAGTTCATAGCACAAGGCTGCAAATAGGCAGCTTTTGCGCACATCCATGTCAAGATTTGATTTGTATTGAGTGCACTGAAACACTTTAATTTTTTACAAGTTACTTAGTTGTTTATATTAGTTGCATGTCATATAGTAAATAAAAGTTATATTTGCTGCATCAGATTTTTTTTTAATTTATGTATTTTTTAGTTTATTTATTTTTTAGTAATAAAAATTTTCTGCTTTCTTTTTGTTTTGTTTTTGGGTGGGGTTTTTTGTTTTGTTTTGTTTTGTTTTTTAACTGAAGGAGTCATTTGACTTTATTTTGTTTAAATGTTGCCAAACATATGACCTTGCCTCTATCTACATTTTCTGCTGCAGAAACTTTTACTTTATTCAATTGAATTTTTGTGAAGGCTCATGAGCAAAAAGTTGAGATTCTGGTCATAATGATGAGAATTATGGATAAGGAGAAAGTACACATGTGGTTTAAAAAAAAGCTTACACTTTTAACTCATATTTAATGATTTTAAAACTCCCCTGATAAGTTAAAACAGATCAATTACCTCAATCCTCTGAATTTTCAAAGATCTTTTAAAAGAACATTATCTTTTTCTACAGAAAATAAATTTTGCTTATCCAGAAACCTGGAGATTAGTCTTACAACCAGGCAGAGAGAAGAAAGATTAAATGAAACATTTACTTTATATTTTATTCAGAATTTCCTGAGCACTTTTTTCCAGGGAGATCATAGAGTACTATTATAATTGCCTATTTACTTAAAATCCATTTCTATAGGTTTTATCAAATTTAATAAGCATAGAGCTGATTAGATATATTTTAACCTTTTCTCCTAAGAAGTGAGGAGATTCATAATGTTTTTATGCTTGGCTGGTGAACAGTAATGATGCTTTTTACTTTCTCAGCTATTTCATGAGTATTCTGACTTTACAGTCTATTGTATCTGGAGTAGAATCAAACATGTCATCATGATGCACTATAATTTTCAGGCTGTTGTCAGGGTTCTGAGTGCATTAATAGGCCTTAATGGACCTGACCTGCCTCACCTGAGGCTTTCAGACACACCTATGGGCCCAGATGCTCCATTTCAGCTCCTCCTGGGACCCTCAGCCCCTTCCTGAGGTATCTTCGAAGAGTGCTGGTCTTCTGCTCAGCCATAGCCATTCCCCTGTCTGACTATGGCGTTGCATCATCAGAACTCCAATCATGGACTCACTTCCTGAACTTATCTTGTTCTGGCATCACCATGATGGACCTGTCCTGGACCAGAGCATAACTCTGTCCTGTTGATTGACTTCTGAGCTTGTTCCTGTCTTGTCCCCATGGTATGTCCTTATGACTAGATTCCTGACTGGATATGGCCACTACCTCTAGATATGCCTTGCTCCTTCACTGTGTATGGTAAGATGGGCCCTGGTTGACCTGTTCTGCCAGCCCCCTTGAGCATCACCCTCAGCTCCTGGGGCTTTTAAGGAGCAACTGGCTCCCTAACAACAGATTTTGGATAAAATATGTATTACTGCTGCACTAAGGTATATCTGAGTATACATAATTTATATTAAACTACTGCAACAAGGATGCAGGTATGCCTTCAGACAATGAAGCAAATTGCTTTGTAGAAGTAGCACGTCTGAATTAAAAGTTTCTGCTAATCTCTGCCTGAAAATAATACCCATGCTGCTTTGGTCTAAGCATAACAAAATGCAATACTATGGTGAATTTAATACCTGGAAAAATTCCCCAAACAACACTGAAAGGTTGAAGATGTGAGAACATTTTAACTTCTTTTCACACCCTGTTAAGTAAAACCATCTTGATATTCACAAAAATATTATAAACCACTTTACAGATGTAGTTCACTTTTAAAAATAAAATAATAAATAATTTTACTGTTTGCTTCCTTCATGAAGTATTCAGATTTGCAAATAAATGCATTTTGTAGTTGATATTGGAAGATACTTTTTCCCCCTCTCTTGTTCTTTGCCTTAGTGTTTTTTACATGTAACCTTTAATATACTCAGGCCGAAAGACATCTATATTTTATAGAATCTAAATATTTTTTTTTCAGATTCATGCAAACCTATTTAGATAGTATAGTAATATTGTATTGGAAATCCATGCATTGATATTGGTTTATTTTTACCAGTGCTACTGAACTTATTCTGAGTCATTGCTGGGCTGTGAGATGTCAAAACAAGAATCAGTATTTTATCATATCCAAAATACAGTCAGTACCTAAGAGACACAGCAAACATGAAAATGTTTATCGTTACAGGTAAACTCTGCTAATTCAAAATATTGTCTTAATTTAAATGCTAATGCATATTTCTATAATAATCCCTGACAATTCTTTCTTTCCGTTCTCAAACAATAACAACGTATAGGATATTCTGAGCACTTTTTCTTGGGAAAAAAAGAAAGCTAACTTTTCAACTGAAATAAATACTCTTCTTTCCCAATATTCCATCCCTTTTTCCTGTAAAACAATAAGTCAGCCTGTTTGGGTTAATATTTTCTTGTCCTCACTCATGTCGTGTCATATCTAAAGCAACAAGCCATACTTATTTCTGGCAGATTATTCTAGACTAAAAGGAATATAATTGTTCTGGGGGAAAAAAAAGAAAAAAGAAAAAAAGAAAAAAGAAAAAAAAAAAGAAAAAAAAAGAAAAAAGAAAAAAAAGGCAACCTCTCCCACCCCCCCAAAAAAACCAAACAAAAAAAACCCCCCAAACATACAGGTGAAAAAAAATCATAAAATCACAGTTGTGGTTTAGATAGGCATGCTTGGAAAGTATCTGAAGTAGGTTGTTAGAAAAAATTAAGATTATGGCTTTGTCAACTTGCTAAGGAAAGGTTTTCTGTGAATAAATGTTACAGCTGATGGGATAAAAGAGACAGCTAGGTGCACTGCCAGCATGCAAAGGATAACAGATAAGTGGGAAGAATTCTTTCAGTCTTTCACAGTAAATTTGGAACTCTGTTATTGACCAGGTCGGTGAGAGATTGACACTGAGAAATTGCAAATGTAGTAAAAAAATGAAGAAAATCTTTACTGAATCAGAATAGAAGGACATACACTGCTTATAGGCAGTAGACTTATAGCACAGTTATACTGCATTATTATGCTGGATGCATTATCATTTACATTCATTAAGCCATCAAAGAAATCCTACTACTCATTCATGTTAAAAATCAAGAAAGGACAAGCAGTAGGTTCAAGCATTTTCCTTGACAGTCTTACAGTGTTAGGGAGAAACATTTTTCAAAAGATTGTTATAAATGCATCATTGTTCGAGATCCATTTTGTCTGAAAGAGGTATATGGTAAGAATTGCAATCATATTGGTGAAAAGGCAATGCAGAAAATCCAACTTATGATACTAAAATACTTGTAATAGTAGTCTGAATCTGAATGAGTTCCTAGCAGTTTAATTATCACTGTGCACCTATTTGTGTTTAAAAACTCAATTAGAAAGAAATGAGCAACACAAAGATGTTAAGGATTTTTAAAATGTTAAATCATCAATTGTACTTGGCCATTCAGATAATTTCTTATTCAAGCACTAATCAAAGTGGGATATACTGAAAGCTGCTTAGATTCACTAATCAGTCTTTTGATAATTTTTTTCCTAGAAAATATTGATTTGTCAACATTAAACATTTGCTTGGTAATGTTAAAAGCTTATGTCTTGGCAAACAAACACATAAACAAAATTAAATAACCCCCAAAACAACCAGTTCCTTCACCCTTTGGTGTTGTTATATTACAATGATTAAACATATGCTGGGGTGGACCCAACTTCTGTGACTCCTTCTCTTGAAATCTTGAAGTGGTAGGATGAGAAAAAAATAGAAGTTGGAATATGAGAAATACTGGTTAGATATGAAGAAAAAAAAAAAATCATAAGGATGCTCAAATACTGGAACAGGATGCTTAGAGATGTTTTATCATGTCTGTTCTTAAAGATGTTCAAGACTCAACTACCACAGGCCTGAGTAATTTGATATAATTTTTGAGCAGGGGGTGGACTAGACAGCCTCTAGAATTTTTTATAATCTAAATTATTCTATGATTTTATGATTCTGAGAGTGATGTACTTTCTGGTGAAAACTGGGGAGGCTTGCTAGTTATAGGACAGCTATCAGTCCTGTGTTTAGGACTATCACCTGTAATACCTGTACAAAAGTCTCTTCTCTGCCATTTTTTTTAAATGCTTGTTTACAATTCCTTACATCTTAATGCTGTCTAGTACTGCAATCTAGTTTTCAAAATGTATCATTTTTTATTTCATGAAGAATGGGAACTCTTATAAACCTAAACAAGAGTGGCATGAAATAAACTTTTCCTGCTTCAATCCATTTCTTTTCAGGAAATGTTGATAGGAGTGAAAAACAGTATATTTCCCAGGGACTGATATGTTCCCAAGGACTAAGGAACTTGGAAGCCATTTTTTGCAAAGCTACCTGCAATAAATCTGTTTCATATAGTATTTTTTAAAAATAATCAAATTCTACAGTTTCTCCAACCATTTGGTTGGCTTACATTTATTATCTTATGTTTTTTCCATATATTTTAACTTAACACAATTTATGGTTAATTGTTCAATGTTCAAGTACATTTTTTTTACCCTGGCTTCAACCCTCTTTTTCTAATACCCTTGCTCCTTTTCTGATGCGCAATCTGGAATTCTATCTTTCTCAACCCTTTAATCTTTTAGCCAGATTTAAATTTAACTTTTTTTTAATCTTCCTAGTAAATCTAATGATTCTATGAAATTATGGTTATTTCCAGACATCACAGACTGTCTCTCTGTGTCCAGATGTTTGTCAGAAAAAATTCACTTGGAGGAACTTTTCCTTTATATCTGGAACAAATATTATCAACTCTGTGAAGCAAAATAAGGTTTGGTAGGAAATATAACTCAGCTAGTTTTCTTGATTTTCAGGTATCCAGAATAAATATTTTACATAAAATTCTATTTACCTTGACATTCTCAATGAATGCATTATTAGTTACCCCTGACTTTGCTTTTAAAAACAGATGAGTTTAAAGAGGAAAAAAAAAAAAAATCAGCTGTACAACAGAATACAAAGATCGCTTATTGATTATGACATTGAAAAGAAAGTTAAAAAGAAATCAGAAAATACAGTCTTAATCCAGTGAAATTAGAAAATGCCATTAAGACTTGTGGAATTATTACCGGAGGTGACTTAGAAATCTCTTTATACCCACGTCAGAAGAGGAGATACAGCGTGAAGGAAACTTGCAGGGCAGAGTGCAGTTGGTAGGTGACAAATCCATTCCATGGTAGTTCCCTACATACAGCCCGCAACCTTAGAGTCACTGACTCTAAGAGAAACAGCACGGAGGGTGGAGTGGAGTGGAGACACCATGGACAGGCTCTGTGCATAGCAGAGGGGAACTTGATGGCACTGTGGAACTGATAAGCTGTATGGATGCTACCCTGAGCCAGAAGTTTCTCATCATTTTGCCAAAACTGTGTCCTCAGTAGAAGTTTGCTCTTTATAATATCATTATAATGTTAAACTACACCTCCATCCTAAAAGTTACTTGCTTTTAAGGTGTGACCACCTCTCACTGAGCATGTGCTCTGAGTTTCCTCTAGTCTATACCTTTAAAAGCAAAATGAGGAAATTTTACACCAGTTATAATAAAGGTATATATGACTAGAAGCACTCAAGCTCCACCTGGAAGAAAATAGTATAAAATAGCCTAAGAGAGGCTGGGTGTTAGAGGAAGTTTTTCACTTCAAAAAAGGTCATAACCTTTTTCTTTATAAGGAAGTATAATTTATCCAACATGTTATATTTTCACAAGCTAGATTTCTATGTTGCATTTTCACATACATAGTCTATTAATAATACAGATGACTAGATTTTCTTCTGAAGTGACTACTCAGTCATCCTGAGGTCACTACTTGTGATCAGTTTGGCAGTTCAATCTGTGTGCAGCTTACAGATTCCTCTGATTCTCACATCTTCAATTTTACTAAAAGGATAGATTTAAACATGAGAACTCTATAGGCAGATGATACAAACGGAGACCTGAAGGCTCTGTCAGATATGTGTTAGGGGACAAAACATCAATGTAAGTTAGTATAGAAGTTATTGAGGGAGATTTATTTTTCCTAGCATAATAATTTTAAATTTGTCTTTAATATTTAAGATCTTGAGTCTCAGTTCATCTTTACTCAATTAAAAGAAAATTCCTAGAGGATAATATATTTTATCCTAAAAAAGGTGCTCAAGAGAGGTCAGAAGATTTTCTATTTTGATATGCTTGTTCCTCTTTCAAATTTTAAAATAAAATATATATGTCTAATTTTCAGATATCTAAATCTGAGTAATTCTCACTTAGCCGTGTGAGTCTATGCTTCCTCTTTAACATATAAAGTAAAAGAACATAGAATAAGTCAATATGTCTGGCTGTAGATAGAGAAAAAAGTCCTCCTTTGGAGAAAGATGGGGACAAATAATCTCTTGGATTAGCCCGTTCTTTTTTCACTCAAGATCTCCACAAGTAAGGGTCTACATATGCTATACCGCTGTTCAAATCACTAGAAGATCCTAACTGCAGCATCAGTGATTGTGAAATCAGCACAATCTAAAGAAATTGCTGTGGCACTACTTGCTTTTACAGCCTAAGACCCTCCTCAGCCACTTTAAGAAAGTATGCAGTTCTGTTGGGTTTGTGTGGTGTGGTTTTTGTAACAGGGAAGGGGATACAGGGGTAGTTCCTGTGAGAAGCTGACAGAAGCTTCCCTGGCTCCAAGTCGGACCCACCTCTGGCCAAGGCTGAGCCAATCAGTGACAGTGGTAGTGTCTCTATAATAACATATTAAAGAAGGGAACAAAAGTTATTGGACAACAATCTGCTGCAGAGAGAGGAGTGGGATATGAGAAAAACAACTGCACAGGCACTCAGGTCAGTGAAGGTAGGGGAAGAGGTGCACTAGAGCAGAGATTCCCTTGCAGCCCATAGTAAGATGGCAGGCTGTCCCTCTGCAGCCCATGGAGGTTAATGGTGGAACAGACATCCACCTGCAGCTTGTGGAGAACCCCATGCCAGAGCAGGTGACTGTGCCCAAAGAAGGCCATGGTTCCATGGGAAGCCCACGGTGGAATAGTCTGTTCCTGAGAGACTTCCACCCTGCAGCCCATGGTCAGGACTGTCATCACAAAAGTTTGTGGAGGACTGTCTCCTGTGGTATGGACCCCATGCTGAGGTGGGGAAGAGGGTGAGGAGGAGGAAGGAGCGGCAGAAACAACATGTGATGACCTGACCACAACCCCCATTCCCCATCCCCCTGTACTGCTAGCAGGGAGGAGGTAGAAAAATCAGGAGTAAAGATTAACCCAGAAGGGAAGGGTGGAGGGAAGGTGTTTTTAAGAGTAAATTTTATTTCCTACTCTGATTTGTTTCCATTATCCTACTCTGATTTGACTGGTAACAAAATTAAATTGATTTCCCTCCTCCCTCCCCCCCCAAGATGAGTATGGTTTGCCTTTGACCATAAATGGTGAGTGAGCCTTCCCTGTGTTGGTCTTGACCCACGAGCCTTTTGTTATATCTTCTACTCATCCCACTAGGGCCAGGAAGGAGTGAGTGAGTGGCAAGATGGTGTTAAGTTGCTGACTGGGCCTAAACCACGACACTAGTATTTCAAGATCTGTTCAACTTCAGCTGTAGGCATAACCTCTGGTATATGCCACAGATTATGCCTGTGAGATGCCATAAAAACCTATGATATATCTGGATTGCCATAGAGAGTCTCGTCTAAGGAACTGGAACATATTTTAGAAATATATTTTTGAAAACAAAGAAAAAAATGACGTCCCGTCCCTCCCCCCCACCCCCCGCAACACACTTGGACAAAAGACTGAAAATAGGAATTTTTATCCTTACAAAGCAAGATTGGACAAGCTGTCAGATAGACTGATCCATAGTCTATTTGAGACTTAAAGATTCATAAAATGAAATGCATTGTATACTGTTACACAGAGAGGTAAATGTTAGATGTTCTGCCAAATATAACCCAACAAATGTGTTTTTCAGTCCAGAATGCCTTCTCCAAGTTGCCACTCAATCTGTTTAACCAAGCATCCCATAAGAGTTGGCATAGTCTCCTCCCTCCTTTTGGCGAAGTAAGCAACTTCTCATTCCAATCTCTTTTTAAAGCCCACTTTTATCAGCTGTCATTCCAACATTCATCTACAGTTCAATGTTTACATGGCCAGCCATCGGCTGGCACGTGAACAAAATATTAACTACAAAACAAACAGTTCTAAAAATTTTATTTTTTTAAGTTGATATTTTTTGAAGTAACAAAAACACTACTAGGATTCCAAGATAAGACTCAAACAAGCAACTGAAATAATTTCTTCTCTTCAGGTAACCTACAAGTATCCTCTCTCCTTTCTGTTGCCATGGGTAAATTGAGTCACTTTCAGGAAAAGATATCTTCAGGCCCTTAACTGAAGTACTTAAGAACCTATTTTGGAGATTACTTTGAAGTAACTGTTAAACTAATACAGTTTACACTAAAGAAACAAACAAAAATCCACAGCTTTGATTCCATATAAACATTTGCAGTGCTTGAAGATGAAGCACGAAAATGAACCAATGCGCAAAAGATCTTAAAATTATTATTTGTCAAGTTTCTGCACTTTGTTATTTTTCAGTGCTATCTGTGTACATAAGACATCTCCATCTTAAAAAAAAAAAAAAAAAAAAAAAGAAAGTAACCTGCAGTTCAAGATCTAGGGTGAATCAATCAAAACCTGTCTCTTTCACACTATTTAACATACGACTGTTACAAAATGTGTTTAGAATTGGCTACATCATAGGTTCCTGACTGGGATTTTTTCATTATAACCCTTGAGTAAGCCTAAAACTGTACAACCAACATTATAAAGCTGGGAAAAATCATTGACTGGGACTGCAAAATTCAGAGTCAGCTGCACTCATGAATTTTATTAAAGCTAGCTGGAAAGCACCACATCAAAACACTAAGACAATTCCACACAAATTTCAAATTTTGGATGTCCCAGCTTGTACAGCTGTATGATTTGGAGTGCATAAGCGTTGGTTTCATGATGGTCTCCATTTGTAACCATCTGACTGGTCTTTTATTAGTGCTCTGATATCCTTTGAGTTTGTCTGGTGGTCACAGTTGACAAGTCATAATTTCCCACTCTCAGGAGAGTTGTTTAGCAGCGACCATTCAAATCAAACTAGTACCCCAAGGCACTGGGAACTGTATCACACAATTAGGAGGCAATCCATATAGTGCTACTAGCTTACTAACTTTGCTGTTTCAGGCAGGTTCTTTCATTTTTCCATCTGTAAAATGAAAATAGCAGGTGTTAAGCTCCTTTGCTGAGATACTAGAAAAAAAATTATCTGTTCTAAGTGAAGAATTAATAGTAAGGCAATATTTTATAGAAAGACAAGATAAGGAATGAAAAACAAAACAAAACCCCCCATATTTACACATAAACCACAAAAAAAAGGAGAAAAAATGAACTTCAAAATGGAGGAGAATTTTGAAACTACGATAATCAGTTCCATCAATATTAGTATGTGGTTGGGCATTAGGAACAAAACTCATGCAAGATAGAATATGCTAGTGGTCAGCATCTTACAGAATCACAGAATGTTAGGGATTGGAAGGGACCTCGACAGATCATCTAGTCCAACCCCCCTGCCAGAGCAAGTTCACCTACAGTAGGTCACACAAGAACGTGTCCAGGCGGGTTCTGAATGTCTCCAGAGAAGAAGACTCCACAACCTACCTGGGCAGTCTGTTCCAGTGCTCTGTTACTCACAGTGAAAAAGTTCTTCCTTATGTTAACATGGAACCTCCTTTGCTCCAGCTTGCACC
>NW_010322418.1:0-8396 GCF_000700745.2 Antrostomus carolinensis
TGTTGTGCCCACGGGGGCAAGACCCAGGCTGGTGGGACCGCTGACAAAGTGGGGGGGGATGGCGGGGATGGAGACCACTGAGGCCAAAGGCTGTAGTGTCCCTCAGTGTGTCCCCCAAGTGTCCCCTCTTGTCTCTACCCAAGCAGTGTTGTGGTAGACAGGAGGGTTTTGTCCAAAGGGGCACCTCTTCTCACCACCCGCCTTCTGGCACACTCCCCACGGCTGGGACCAATTGCACCCACGTCCTCTAGCAGCAGGGATGAGGAAACGTGTGCCACAGCCCAAGACGTCAATCCCTCGCGTGGTGCTGGGGTTTTGCTCTTCACAAACTGCGTACGGGGGATGTGAGGGAGGTGAGCTGCACTCCAGCGTAACGGCACAGGCATGGCAGCGTGACAGGACAGGAGTGCAACCCTGGGAAAACACTTGTGAATCTTGACACTGACTGACAGTCCCGGACTCCTCAGCTGACAAAGCACAAGAGGGAATTTCCACTATTTGTACCAAAACTGTGCAGCTGACAACCCCAGAGAAACAGGCAGTGCATTGGTCTGGCAGAGGACAACGCTGCCTTGTTAAGTCATCCTTTCTGTGCCTGTTTTCCAAAAAATTTCTCATGCATGGCGCAGTCCAGCTTTGAAGAAACAGGACAAGTATGCAATAAACCACATTTCTTCCCTCAGGAGTTTGGACTCTTCTGGATAAAGAAAAAAAAACCAACCCGTCTCCTGGCACGAGCCAGAGCAGCAGCGGTGGCGGCCGCTGTTGGTCTTTAAGGTGGAGAGCCTCGTGTCCACCGAGGTGGGCTCTCTGCGGAGAGTCCCTGGGCCTGGGCGAAATCGAAACACTGTCAGGCAGGATGAGGGAGGTGGCACAGCATGGTGGCGAGCGGAGGCAAGGAGCTCAGCCTCAAACAGGGCAAGGGGAATTTGGCTGAGACAAGGTGCTGGCACCAGCAGGCTGGACTGTCGAGGAATCGTTTCTTCATGGGCAGTGCCAGCTGAGGTGGATGTTTCTTAGGCTATTTACTAACAAGCCATTTACTAACTAGCACAATTTTGCTATTTTAATTAAAAATTGTCTTCTTTTCCACTCCTCAAAACATTTCATACCATCATTTCTACAAATGCAGGTCCATTTCTGAGTTGAGAATAGAGATGAATTAAAAACAACAACAAAACCCACCTTTTGGATGATTTTTCACATTAGCAGGGACAACTTTTTAGCATCCATATTCTTTCATGGATGAAGACAGAAAGCTGTGTAGACCATGTCACATCTTTTGCCTAACTGATTAACATCATGAAAGCCACATGGAAAAATGTTATTGAGTGGTTTTAGGAGCCTTTTGGTACAATCTGGCTCGTGGAAAGGAGGCAGAAAAGCCAGACCATGGCTAGCCAGCTGCACCCAGATCTTCGGACAAGGATCCTGTCTCTAGTCTGAAAGGCTGAAGACCTAAGTCAACAGCCAAGCCCCTAGATGCCCTCAGCTCGGATCCGAACCCAGCCTTTGCAGGTGCAAACTTTGTAGTCTGTCTTCAGCAGAAACAGGACAGGAATAAGGGAAGTTACATTCCGAACAAATTACTGTGGAATCGGCTCAGTTTGGATAGCACAGGTTCAATCCAGTGAAACTGGAGCTGAAGAGTTGCAGCCAAAAGGCAATGCTGTCCCTCCCCTTTCTTGTTGCCACATAGCCCACAACTAGAAACTAAACTAGCTGTGGGCAACCACCTCTCACACAGGCAAGAAATCAGTTTTTCCTCATTGACAAATGGTTTAAGTGATCAAATTTGTGCCCATTGAACAGTTAACTATTTACACTGTTTGGAAAGAGTAAGGCATCACACCTATTAAGTACTTGGCATCACGAAAGACTTCATTTGCGGAAATTCAAGCATCAGGCACAAATAGTTGAAGTTAAGAGGAGTTTGGGGTGAAGCTGCATGAGATTGGCCCACCCAACCTCACAGCTGCCAAAAGAGGAGCGCTACTGTCCCCGCATTTTTCCCCACCCCTCTGAGGGTCTCAGAGCCTCACTAGCTCTGCTGCTTGCCAGGCCCTTGTGTGACCCAACTCATCCTGGCAGGGATAAAACCCAACACTGAGCTTTTTTTCTTGATTTATTCTCTGAAGGAGCCTTCTGAGGGTCTTGATGAATGCTGGAGCCACTGGAACAACAAAGTGGCCAAGCCCACAGCAGCCAGGAGCAAGACTGGCTTAAACCGCTGGAAAAACTCAGCCACAGGAGGCATTGCAAGATTTGGCTTAGATTTCTTTAGGTGAGTGCATGTGGGATACACTTGGTTGCTACTGGAATTAATTTCATAGATAAGTACCTCTGCACAGAGATTAAAGATGCATACATGAAAGCAAAATTCACTGACAAGTCGCATGTGCTGTGAGGCTATACTTAAAAGCACAGAGGTTCTTCAGATAGTATCTCACCTTAGGAGGGCAGATTTCAAACCATACACCAAGTTGCTAATGAGGATACAGGAAATCTCATCCATTTTTTCCACTTGAAGCAAAACATCTCTTCCCACAGAGAGAAATGTTGATGTTTCCCTGTATGATTTAGGCTTAAAGTGAAAGCTGACAGGCAGAAAGTCACAGTGAAATAGAAAAACTGGCTCCAACACAAACAAGCCTAAGCTTGACAAAATAGGCTGTAGTTTTAACAAGCAGCTTAGAAAAAGACTAAGGCGGAGGCCCTTAATGAAAACTACTGCCTTTTGAGGCCAAAAATTTTAGAGCACCATTTCTCAAGCAGTTCAGATTGGAAATCCTATATAAAAGAAACTTCACAGATCCCATACATGTTTTATAAAGCTAAAGTAAAAAATTATGGTAAAAGTGATAAGCCTATAGAATTTATTGTTTCATGTATGGTTTTGTCAGCTTGCCAAGAGAATGGTGCAGCTATATGGAGAGTAGAAGAAATGACATTTTCTTTGCTTTAGATTGTTATAAAATTTTCAGTGCTTTACAAGCCCCCAGATGGTTTTTATAACCCCTTCAGGGGTTATAACATATTGACTGAGAAATACTGATTTATATAGCAAACTCCACTCTCTTCTCATTGCTGGCAAAAATTACTGCGTTGTATATGTGTATGCACACAGTGGCAGAATATAAATAAAAGCCCAACAAATAATGAGATCTGAGGCAAAATCCACCACCTGGTGGTACATTAACTTGGATGAAATTTCCCTAAATTTACACTGGTGTAAAGAAGAGGAATATTTGGCCCTAAATCTTTTAGGTGAGCTCTGGATTGAGGATTAAAAAGTTTGCATCTGTTTCACCCTGCAAAACCAGTAGATTGCCGTCTGCTTTTATTGATGGCAGTAGTAGGGAGACATTTCCAATCAACAATCCTCCTGTTTATTTATTTGCTTTCATTGTGTTAATTTGAAGTGATTCAACTTCAAACTATCAGTGACTTGGGTCATAGCAAGCCTGCAATGGAAACACCACAGCAGGGGTAACTTAGCACCTCAGGAGGAGCAACTCTGAAATGCTTTGCCTGTAATGAATAGACATCTGGATTAAATGGTGTGTCCAGGTTTTTTTTTCAAAGACCACTGCATTCATCTGCATTTTGTATGGTCAGAAGGGTATAAGACAATTCTCACTGAATGGTGGCTTCTTAAAATACTTTGAAATCCAGCAGTGGACCAAGAAGAGCTCATATCCCTGGGGTGACTAAACCTGTGCTTTTGATCTTACCCATAGGTCCTGTACAATCAGGCAGTGGCTTGGCTTGTTGGATGACTCTGGCCACTGCTGAGACCACAAATGCCAAAGAGAGACAAAAATACCACAGTACCTGCTGCTGTGCTCCAGCACACAGCCAGGGGGGAGGCAGTGCTCTGTTCATCCCATACCTCAGGGGTTAGGTGGTCACTTAGAACATGGGGAGTGTGATTTTGACTCCACCAAAGGCAGGAGAGTTACTGGTGTTCCCAGGAGAGGTCTTTAGCCACCATGTCTGAGGTTTTTCTGGAGCCAGAGAGACCTCTTCAATTCTCATATTAGTGCCTTCCTACTTTGCATTAAAGAATTAAAAATGCATTTGATCAGGCAGAAGGAAGGGAAGAGCATGGCACCATAGCTTAATATTTAAGTCATCCTTTGGGGGGGTGGAGTCTGCAGTTCTACTCCTTGCTTGCAAGGCAGAATGCTTTTGTATTTTACATTTATCAGCCAGTGGATACAATACATGAACAACCCTTATGCTGGGCAGAAAATTTAACTGGCAGCCCTGTCTTCAGCATCTCCTCTGCTCCTTTGCATTTGCAGTACCTTGGTCACTTCTTGGAGCTGATCCTTAACCCGTGCCCTGTTGCTCTGCGTGGGTAAAAGCAGAACCACTGCACTAAACTGTCTGACAGTTTTCAATATGCAGACTATAGAACCTTTAGATTGCAAACTTTCTCTGACAAGGTGCGCACACAGCTCCCAGCTCCTTCAGCCCCCATCTCAGCTGAAGCCATTTGACACTAATATTAAGAGAAGGCAGTGAGCTGCTTCCAGTTACCTTGGATTTGTGTGGATATGAGCCTAAGCCCCATCAGTGAAGCTTAAGCTTTTGCACGCTGTGTTTAAGTTGTAGGACCCAAGTGAGCGGAGCTGGCTAAGTTGTATTGTTGGTTCAACTATTTCTGCTCACTTGGACAGCTGTGAAAAGAGCAGGCAGCAGAACAGCTCCAGACCTGAAAGAAGGCAGCAAAGCAGACTTGGCAAGGGGAAAAAAGCACAGGCAAGTCAGCTGGCTCGGGGGAGGCAAGTCAGAGGAACGAGCCCAAAGCACAAACAAAGCAAATGGCAGCCTTGAGGCTGGCCGCAGCCCTGGCAGGGCAGAGCTGAGCCACCGGCCAAGGCATGGCCTGGTTCCCAAGGCTGAGAGAGGCAAACGTGGGCAATGGGGTCAGCACAGGGGGATGATGTGAATGAATGCCACTTTTTCTTTTGGCTGAAATTTGCCTGTTACTCCAAGCTGAGAATGCTACCATTTGCTATTATAAATACGCTATTCTAAAACATGGGCTCTCAGATGAAGCACAAAGATCTCATCTGCAACTCCTCAGTGCTAGGAAAATGCAGTACTGCAGTGTCCTGCAGTGTCAAGCCTAAATTGTCTTCCCTTGGTATAGGCAGGATGCAGTGCTTAAACTCCTTTGACATGCATTTCCTAGAGATGAATGGCAATTCCCTCTGTGGCCCATCATTTACTATCTACATAAAAGCAGAAGGAGATGTTTAGAGTGGGGAACTGCCCTGCTCTTGCTATATGTAGTGCCCTGTCTGCTCAGCCTATAACATTTTGCTGTTCAGTTGTAAGTAATATTCTAAGAAGGAGAATAAAATGGGGAATAAAATGAAAATCGAACTTGGAGAAGCTGTTGTGGAAAAGCAGAGAAAGAAAAAGAGCACAGGTCCAGAACACAGAGGAATAAGCCTCCTACTTGGGCTTAAAAGCAGAAGGCAATGTTAGTGGAGCGCATCGCACCACCCGCCTCGCAGTTTGGAGTGATGCAGGGCTAGAGCCTTTGGGGTCTGCCAGCAGAAAGCCAAATAAATCAGTCCTTCTGGCTGGCTCTTTCTGCCTGGCATCTGCCAATATGGTCTGATGTGAAGGCTTCCAGCGTTATACCTAAAGGAATTCTCACATTTATATTTCAAAGAGTGCTGGGAGGCCGCACATATTTCTTTTACATGTACATATTTAAATCTATTCAAATTTGTTCCTCTTATGAATCATCGTATCATCATGAATCGTCATTGGGACTTATTAGCTTAAACTCTACACAGTACACACTTATAAGGAAAAATACAATATATATATATATGTGCCTTGAATATTCCAGTGGTAGTTGGGCGTCTTGCAGCAATAAATAGATTTTCTAGCAACAGCCTTGTGAGGAAAAGTGGAATTATTCCCATTATACAGAACAGTAGGGGAGGTAAAGTGGTCAGTCCATGACTATTCAGGAAGTCTGTGGAAACGACCCCGGATCTCTACCATTTCAACCTAACTGCTAACCCAGCTTCTAAAACCAGATGGAAAAGCAATGCATAAAGGAAAAAGAACAAAGAAAGGGGTTTGGTTTGGTTTGTTGCCAATGCGGAGTAAAAGAAGAAAGCCATTAACAAAGTATTTTCCCATGTGATTCAAATTAGGAAGCTATAATGGCTGAAAACAATTGTGCTTTTATTCTTTTTCGGTGATATTTTCAAATTTGGGAAAGTTTTTGTTGTTGTTTTGCCATTCAACATAAATAAGTTGAGTTTGGTGACACCACCAGAATGACTCACTGCCCTAAAGAAATCCAGATCGTCCCCAGTAGAGGAAATACATTACTAAATTTTAAATCTGAGCCACATCAGTACAGATTTTTCTATGCTGGGAAACAATTTCTCCACAGTCTGGAGGAAGTGCTCTCTAACAAACGAAAAATGAATTCTGTATTGCATTAAGGTCACTGTTTTGGGTTTTTTTTTTAAGCAGGGAATGAGTAAAAACAAACAAACAAATCCTTTTGGAGATGAACCAAAAAGTGGCACAAAACATTAGTTGGGCTTTCAGCCATAACCTACTGGCAGATCTCTGGTCTCAATGAGTTCTTGGTCATGCTCTTCAGGAAATACACAATACATAGTTTATTCAAGATAACTTAATGATAACAACTCAAGGCATTTTGGTTACTAGCTGTAGGTTTCTTTCTTACTGACACATTCTTCTGCAAACCTGGCTTGGCTCTGCATTGTACCCAAGGCAGGTTTTTTTAGGTTTTAGTTTCCTCAGTTCTTTCAAACTGAAAAAGAAGAAAAGAGTTTATGGGGAATATTTAAAAAAAATAAATCAACATACAAAGTAATTTCACACTTGAAGTTTCTATTCACTGTTTTAGGGCTTCTTTTATCTGAAAATTCACAAAATTAAATGATAAAAGTAAATATTATAAAACAAGCATTTGCAAAATGTCCTTTCCTGCCAGCTCCAGTGAATGCTTTTTGATTAGTAATTTTTCTGAGACTACCTGGGTGTTTTCATACTCTCAGGTCACAATACAATACAGCGCATCTCCTCCTCCAAGAGTGGTCATCTCACACTGAAGTGGCATTGCAGGAAGGCACCTTGCATTTGGTTGAACAGAGTTTGGATCTGTTCTGTTCCATATGCTGAATTCTGGGATATGTTTGCATAATCTATTTGCAGGAGTAAACCAACGAGCCTAGAAGGGACGTTTCTTGTGATAAATAATGGGAAGTTGTAGAGGTGGGGCAGTTAGGACTATTTCCTGCATTTTATTGATAAGGAAACAATAAAAAGCTAGTATTCTCCCCAGAGATTTACAGATTAAGACTTTAGATTTTTCTTTTGGGATTATTGTTGGTTCGTGTTTTTTTTTTTTTTCCCCACCCACTTAAGTGACTTTTGGGGCTAAGAAGCACTTTGTATCCTCTGAGGATAAGGTCTAAAGAGAAATTCTATATTCAGCCCAAGAATATTAAATCAGATTAGATGACTGTTCTCTTTCAGAGGCCTGTAGAGTCGAACAAGGCTCAGGCTTTTGATTTCAACCTGCTTGGATGAAACAGGCTGCTGCTAAGCCTGTCCAAGAGAGCATGCTACTGGCCTGCTCAGCCAGTAGTAAACATCTAAAGTACAAAGTTAAGAGTCCAGAAGAGAAATGCTATGGCTTTGATTCCCCACAGGTTCAAACCACTGTCTGAAATAATTAGCAGCTGCGGCCTCTAATCACTTGGGGAGGCCGGGTCTGAGCCTTCAAGTCCCACTGCCCTTCTGAGACACCTGCACTGTTCTGCAGCACAGTGGGAGAAGTCACAGTGCAAACTGTTGCCATTCACAATAGGTCTCCCTCCAACCCTGATGGAGTAGCAGTATTAAACACCAGCCAGGCAGGCTGGCAGCAAAGTCTTGTGGCTTTATTTTTTTTTTTTAAATTGGTCAGAATCAGAAGTGCTGAGGTACTAACAGGCTGACTCCTGTTCTTACCTCTGCTGTCAGAGTGGTCCAAAGAATGTTTATCAATATGGTGATCGGCGCTTTATATATATAAATATAAATAGAGATATATATATATTTATATATCTATTTATGGTGGGAAGGAAACCCAGCAGCAGGCAGCTAAGGTGCAATGTAAATGTACCTTGCTCCTGCCTCCCTGCCCTAACCTGGCTTCTCCTTTGTGAAGTGCAACAGCTGGCCCCAAAAAGTGAGCCTGCCGGCTTTCTACTGGAACACTCTTCCCTCATCAGAAGTCTGCTAGACCTGACACCATAGCTAAACCTCAGCATCTCAAGTTAGCTTGCCTTTTCTCAAACAAAGGCTAACTTCCAAGTTCGTAAGCTGGAGTATTACTC
>NW_010322418.1:8440-73016 GCF_000700745.2 Antrostomus carolinensis
TTGCTCATTTTGTCAAAATGATGTAGAAGATGGCAGATTTGGCAGTCTTTGGCTAAAAGTAAAGGTTTCTTGCCTTTCAACTAATTAACATACTTCAGGTCTTGCTTTGAAAACCTTTTTATTTCTTAGCAAGATATTTCATACTTTCCTTCTGGTCTTTTTATTTTCCTTTCTGTGCTTAAACTCTGATCATGCTCAGCTTCTGTTGCTTCTGTCATGCTTTTCATTACCTCTCTAGGTCTCTAGGGCTTAGCAATTAAGCACTCAGCTCTGGTTAAGGTGAAGTTTTATATATATTTTATATATATATTATTAATATATATAAAACCCCTATTACCATATTGATAAACATTCTTTGGAAACACATTTGATCTCCAAACACTACATCTGTTTTGTGTGTTTAATGCCTCAGTGTCTTGGATTTGCCCACTTCTTTCTGCATTCCAGTACCAGGTTCTTCTGGGACTGATGCCCTCTCTGCTTGGTAAGAGAGATTTGGTTTAACTTCTCTTGCCTGTAGTTTAGTCCAGACATCCTTTTGAGTCAGTTTAGGCTGCAACAACAATAAGGAGACAATTAACTGGTTCAAAGGGATGTTGGAACTAGATGATCTTTAAGATCCCTTCCAACCCTAACCATTCTATGATTCTGTGAATATCACATTAATTTGAGAGATGATGGGAAAGGTCCTTTCCCCTGTCCCCTTCTCAGAGGAGGAGTTCAGGCTAACAGTTTCTTAAATCATAGTTTCTGAAGTTTTTGAGGTTTCAGTTTCTGAAGGCAGAAGTAGACTGAATGGTTCACAGTTCAAACACATTCTTTCAGAAAGGGGTGTGGTTTGTTTTCAGTAACGCCAGGCTAATTTGTGAATTAATGTCTTAATTTTCTGAGATGCAAGAGCTTTGGAGGACTGTCTGAAAGGATGTAACAAAAAAAAAAAAAGATGAGGACAAATCTAATTTTTTAGATTTAGTTGCTACTGTGCATTAGGACTAAAATGTCAACTACCCACTATCAGTCTATAGGAAATGTTTAGTAATTTTCAGTTCATGGTGAATATATATATAAAAACATATAAGTTTTTGTTTTTTTTTTTTAATTAAAGGGCAAAAAACAGTAGCACTATAGGAAACAGATACTTTGTTAAAAATATTTTTTTTAAAAAGGGAGAACTAGTAAGGTTCAGGAAATAATTTTTACAACTACCTCTAACAGAATGAGCACCTTTAATCACAAAAGGTGTTGCCTTTTATTATACACATCTAGGTAGACTTTTGGGCAGAAACAACTCTGTCCTTACTCACTTAGAGGTGTACAAGAAAGTTCTAGAAGTCTCCTTGTACAACTAAGCGGCTGCCAAGGAACAAAACCACATTTGCCCTCAATTCACTCTTACACAGCTGCAGCCAGTGTCCTGAGTGGGGATTTTTTGGCTGAAACCTTGGCCTGTGCATTGGTAATGGCAAGACCAAGGGAAGATGCGACGTCTTGCCTCTGGCAAGTGCCGTGTGTACTTCCCCACGCAGCACCTCTGCCCTCAAGTCTACAGGGCCCTTTTGCCTCGCGCTGCTGCTAGTGAGTGAAAATACAAGTTTGTAGATTAAGAAGTGGGTGAAAATAATGGTCAAAACCCTTTCTGAGACAAGTGGTTTAGATACTACTCTAGACAAACTTAAGTAAGCCCTGACTGAAGCTTAAATAAGCTACATCTGCTCAGGTCGGTGCTCGCAGGGAATGATACCACAAGGAAAAATACAGAGAAGTGGGGGACAGACGGGATGCCAAATCACTTCCCAGGCATCAGCAGAGCCATTCCCATGGTACGTGGGTGTTGCGGACAGACGCAGCCCATGCTCTTGCCCTGTGGTTAACCTCCACCACAACTTCCCATCCGCTTCATTTATTTCTGGCCCTTTTGGTGACAGTGCCAGGTCAAGCCCTGGCCAGATGGACAAGGCCAGCTCCTGCCGTACACAGGCCTGCCTCTGCCAGTCCTCTTCCCTGCTGCACTGGCAAGAGCTCCATCTCTTTCTGAAGCTGCAGCAGATGGATATGTCCATGAATCCTAGCATCCTAGGAAAGCTAAGGAAATTGTTCAGACTGTCCCAGGCTGGGAACCTTTCGCCAGAGGTTAGGAGGCTAGACAGTTACACCAGCCAATGGCTCCCTCTAGAAGCAATTAAGCACACTGAAGTCATCTTGTGGGTCTGAACAGCTCAGGTGGAGCACATTTCCCTCCCAGGTCTGGACCTCTGGCTGGTGCCCAAGCACCATGAGTGCCCCTTCCTGAACAGACGATGTTGCCACAGCAATCTGCCTTATGGCTCTGCAGTGACTGCTGTTTCCACAGCTATCATAACAGTGCTTGGGGATATGTTTCCATCTCCAAGCTGCATCCACTGCCTGCATTTTGAAACCACATGTAAGCTGGTGGGCTCATGGACTAGCCTAAGAAAACCTCAGCTCTGCACGGAAGTGTCTCTCTCAGGATCTTCCTTGGGTCAGCACCTTTTCACCTCAAACACGCATAGCCCAGCAGACAAGAGATCAAAGCTATTCCTTAACCAAGACAGGGCACAATGAACCTGAGGTTGTCTCATGTCACCTCCTCCTAAAGGGAAAACAAACACGCCTTTTTCTTTTTTTGCACTGGGCAGACAGCTCTGCCTTCCCCACCATGTTTCAGTGTCACAAGAGAGGACATAAATCAATGTCCAAGCCTGCTCTGTGCCCATCATTGCATACACTTCCCCTAGCCACACTAGAGTCCTTTTCCTTTTTTTTTTTTTTTTTTTTTAAAGCAGCTGAAGTGATCTATATTTTATTTGCAGCTTTTTTTTTTGTTCTAATCCTGGCTTGCCTCCATCCACATTTGTCAGCTAGGGTTTTGCTGCTTTGTTTTCCAGATGCACCATTTGGGCCCAGTGGATAAGCTTTTAAGTCAGAAAGCTAGCACACTGGCATCACTGTCCCCAGCTCAGGCGTGCTCTGCCCCATCAGGCTTGACAACACTTCAGAAATGATTGATGCTGTAGCCCCAGTGCCTTCCCTTGAGATGACAGCACTCAGGAAAGCTGTCAGTGCTTGAGGAGAATGGATGACTGCAGAAATGCTGGCTTGTTTCAGCTTATCTCTAGAGTTAGTTACTCAAAGATCATAAATACATGGATGAGGTTTCCTAACTTCATGAGTTCCTGGACAGTTGACACCAAGAGCTGTATTTCTGTAGTAAAATGTAGATGTACCTCCCTCTAGTCACAATGTCATGAAGCAGCCAATATCTAGAATTTATTTGGTCTATCATGTAGTTCAGAAGTCATGGATGACCATGTAAAACATCTATCCAGCTTAAAAATTCCTGCAGTTAAGTCCCCACATTGAGGATTCTTCAAATTATGCTCTGGGTGAGTGAAGCAACAGGAGGTGTACACAATAGCACAGGTGTTATTGGTGCTCGTGCCCTATGGTATCCGAGGAAGCTAGTTTTGGCAATTCACCTGTTATCAAGAAGGTCCAGGAAGGTAATCCAGATGGCAATGAGCTGCATAAATCAACTTCCACTTTTCTTAGGAACTTCCGACTTGGCTAATACACTAGTCCAAAGGTAGCGATGTCACCTGGTGCTTTTATGCCTGCCCTCTGTGATTGGAATTTGTTCAGGCTGAACAATCATGTGTTGAATAAATGGCATATATCAAACCATTTTTTTCAGTAACTTGTAAGAGAAAGGCTGGGAATTGGGCTCAAAGTAGCTTTGAGACAGCTCAAAGCACTAGCCTCTCATATCCATCCATTTCTTCTAAGAGCACTTCAAATTCCCTTTGCTCCCCAAGAAGCCATTTCTCACTGTCATTTCTGGCCAGCCCAGTCCTCAGAGGTGCTCTGGGCTCTGCTTTCTTAGGGTGGTTATTTCTCTCACAGAATTCCTGTTAGCTTGCCATGGGTTATCTCAATAAATCTTCACATATCAAATTTTTACAAGCTTTTTTTGTGTCAAATGTTGAGCAATCTAATATTACATCATTTGTACAGAGTGTTCACTGTCATCAAGAGCAGAGAACTGCCTACTGGATATGATTTCCTTTCAGAGATGAAACAAAGGCATTTTTACTAAGCCTGAGTGTTTCAGTTAAATACTGTGAGTCTGACCCCAGCCTTTCACACATGTGTAGAGCCAGTGTCAGGCAGCCACCAAACACTACAGAGCTCCCTCGCCTTTCAGAAGTGGTTTGTTCACACTAGCAGAGCAATGCAGGATGACCGGATTCCAGTTCAGCAACATTTAGAGTCCAGTTTGCATAGGAATAAATAGTTACTTGAAGATCAAAGGCAGAAAATCGGAGCTTAGTATCCATACACTGTATTCAAAATTAATGGAACATGTGAGGACAAACTATTGCAGGTCTCTTTTTGTAATCATTAGGATTGACTCATTCTAAAATGCCATTATTAAACAGATTTAAGGTGAATTACATCTCTGGTAATAACCATAATACTTTTCAAGACTAGATGTTTGCATATGTGCCCGCACAAATTGTGCTTGCCACATCTCTTGGCACTAGCATAGCAACTGTGTGCACAAAAGTGGCATCTGTGCACGCACATGGCCAGCTAGACACCAGGCTGGACTTGGCCTGAACATCCAGGTTGGACACACAGATCCCTCAGAGAAGTTGGCTTTTATTAAGTTACTGTCAAAACAGTGCAGATAATAGAGCAGCAGAAGCTAAAAGCCAATTACAAGTAACATAGACAAAACCAAGCTCACATATCACTCAAGCAGTGCCAGCAGCTCCTTTGATTTTGCATCCATCTTTCCTAAACACACTGCATTCATCAATGCACACCTCACACCTCAGCAGTGATCACACCTCAGGTTAAAACATTTCTTCTTTTGTACAATCCTCTTGTCAAGTATCCTTTTATATTTTATTACCAGTGCCTGTTATTTGGATTAAGTTACTTCTTTTGTATGACTGGCTACCTCTGAGCTGCCTCTGAAACAAGCAGTGATGATGTGGGGGAAACAAAAGCAGCAGATGCTCTTCCTTCAGTCCCCACCACCCACACTGCAATGCAGCACTCGGCAATTCTTCCCCAGACTTCTGTCCTCTCTCCATCCCTTGATTTCTGGAGCTATGGAGGGGGAGAACTGACACTGATGGCAAGTGGGATGGTGATAAAATGTCATTTTCTTTTACCTCTTTATAATAATCTCTGTCAGAACAGTTAAAAAAAATAAAAACCAAACAACAACGAACCACAAACCTAACCACCCAAATTCCATTGTTCTCAACAGATTCCCTTGTCCTCAGGCTCTTCACATTTTGCCTTTTGCTACCCAGACTCTCTCAACACTGGCAATTATGATAAATCTGGCCATGTCTAATTGGAAATGTCTAAGCAGTCATTCCAATATCAGGCACTGTAAGATACATCACGACAGCACCATCTCTGTTCACACTTCTCCAATATGCCCTTGATAAATCATCTACTATATTTTCAACTCCTTTTCTGGATTGGCATTCAAACCTTCACTTGGTATTTCTGGAGTGTTAACAGCTGTCTCCCTATTCCTGGTGAATACTTAGCGAAGGTTCTTGAAAATAATCTCAAACACCTAGTGATCTGTTTCTAGGGCTGCTCAAGTTTTCCATAGATGCACTAGTGGAGGCCATTAGGAGCACTACTGTTGCAGTCACCCCTTGTGACATTGGTATCTCGGTTTGCTAAATGCTGCTTCAGATTAGAGATACACTTATAAAAGACAATGCAGAGGTGGGATGGGAGATAAGTTGCAATATAAAAAGAGCAGATGGGGAATTGAGGCACACTTGGCTTTCAACCAAATATGCAGTGCATGCTACATATAAACACATAAGAAAACAAGGAGGTGGCACATGAAAACCCTTAAATCTGTCAAGAAGAAAAGAATAACAATTCTGGATTATTAACAATGACCCATTTCACAATTTAGCAAAAAAAATTTCCAGTGGCTAAAGATTTAGCTAGTTCTTTGGGGACTTGGGTTCAGTCACTAACCTGCCAACAAAGTCTCAGTGCAACCTTTAGAAAATAACTTTGTTTAGATCTACGTGCCTGACTGTAAAATGGGAATAGTGGCATTTCTTTACTGTGGTGCCAGACAGCAGAAGTTTGGAACATGGAGGTGCTCAGATGCCACAGAGTCTACTACTGCTCCTCAGAAGTTGAATATTCCCCATCTTATGGAGTGGTTTTTGATGTGCATGTAACAGAAGGTAGCTAGCAAAATGAAGCAATTAGTTCTGTGACATTTTCAGCTGCCTAACGAGTTTCTTTTCTGCTTGTCACACAAGTATTTCAGAATTGGAGCTTGTGTTACCAGTTCTCAATATTTTACGCTTTTTCAGGCTGCAATTCAACAGCTGTTTCAATATTGCAGTTGGAGCAAACATATTCCATATAGATTTTCCTCAATATGTTGCCATTTTTTTAAAACATTTGCCATGCCTCTTTGCTATTCATGGCCTGATCATGGCTACCTGTTCATTAGAAATCTGGCACTTGAGTCTTTCTCTTACAAATGTGTGAACTGAGGCTGTTTTAATGTCAGTGCGATTAATTTCTCTGAAAGCTCAGGTTTCTGTCCCAGCACTTTCCCCCAACTCTTCCAAGCTGCACGTCATGTGCTTGTTAGTCAGTTCTCCACAAAAATACCACAAATCTCATACAGAATACTACTCTTTCCAGCCTTTCTGTTTTCCTTTCTAGGTTCAAGAAGGTATTATATTTATCACCCATGTTATTGCAGGGCTTTTTTGATCCAGCCTCTGTTTCTTAGAGTTGGTCCACAAAAATTTGTCCTTATAATGACAGCTCTATGTGCTATCATTGTTAGTATTGTTCTCCCCAAAATACTGTACTGTATTGAGGATAAGCCTCCTTTTTACTCCTCCTGACCCAGTAAAAACCCTTCTGGTGGAGAACCACATGGTGAAACTGGCCCTTCTCTCTTGTCCTTTGGCATGGTTGGAGCTGTACTAATCTCCCACTTAAGTTCTCTGTCCTGACTTCAGCAGCCCTAATGCTGAAGGGTGCAAGAGTCTTGCTTCGTGCAATTAGGAATCATTACAAGTGCCTGTATTGATTTTAAAATTAAACTAACAGTACCTTTGCCACCTATACATAGATCAATATTATTTTAAGCTTTGCATTCCTAAAAATTTTGCACATCCCACAAAAAGGAGGCACTTTCCATGTGGGAAGGACATTCTGTGTCAGATCCATCACTGTCCAGGGGTGGAACATGCCTACAGGTGATTATATCTGAAAAGCTTTCAGTAATCTACTTTGGTCCACTTGAACCAAAAACTTTAAAAATGTGGTATTTAGGAAAATAAACCTTTGTATTTTATATTAAAGTACCCTTATAGTATTGCATATATTTCTGGAATTAGACTTTATGTAGGAACAAAAGTTTATTATGTTTATTACTAGGACAAGAAGTATAGTCTCTTTTTATCCACTATGCTTTTCATGTAATCTGCAATTACATAGAGAACATTCAAGACCTCAGGATACCTATATTTTTCCATTTCAGTTACACCATTATATTCTTTTGCCTTCTGAAAATAGCTTATGCAACTCATCAAAATCTGCAAGTTCAGAACTATTTCTGAACTTCAGAACTATTTTTAGATCAATCATATACAGCTCAATGAATACTGTCTTTGTTTTTGTAGTTTAGGCAACCTTCTATCTTAATTCACCATATGTTACCCAAATCCATGAGCAGTCCCTTGCCTTCTCTCTCAGGTGTCATCCCATAAATACTGTAACTATTTTGCACGTCTTAAAATTCTTTGTCCTATGAGAAGTAAACTCATTGGGCTCTCCTCGGGGTATTTCCCTAGTTCCTAGTGCTGCTCAGCTAAAATCATTGCCTCCATTCCTCACCTTCTTGCAGGCTCAGTTTGCCCCAAGTTTTGCCTTCCTCAGTCCGTCCCTGTGGCATGGCTCCACCGGGCTGAAATCCTGAACTCGTCTTTGGGATGTCATGTCTCTCTGTCCCTCTGGCTCCATGTTCCCCACGTGCAGCATCCTGAGGTACTCACTCTGCTTCAGCTCAGGCTTGGGGGAGCTGCACAGGAGAACTTGAGCAGCGCTGCAGTGGTGATGGTGCTGCCAGGACACCTGTGCGACACGGAGGAGAGTCAGAGCCACATCTCCCATATCGTGGGTAAATACTCCAGCCTTTAAACTAATGGGTGAGGACAGCAACTGCAACAGCCACTGTGTGCTTTGAGTGCTTCCCCCCACCTTTTAAACAGCTAAGTGAAAGGTTATGTTTCAACTGACTTCTTTCCAGTTTTGCTCTGGTGAGGAAAATGGAAAAAAGTACATCTTGCTTGATTCAAGAAAGCAGATCACTGCACATTCCCTACCCACAAGAAGGGAAACGTTGGTTAGTGGTGTCAGAAGGAACAATTTTGGAAGAGCTATGGAAGGATAAATTGTTTCCTGCCACATCAGATGAGACATGGCTCTCCTGAACAGCCCAAATCAGTGCAGTACCTCCAAATGTCTAAACTCAGTGATCCCTCCGCAGCCCAGCCCACCCTGAAACATTCCTGTGCTGCATACAGCTCCCAGTCAGCTTGGTGACAGCACTGGCCATCCCTGGATGGGCAGGATGTTGTCCTGGGCAGAGCTCCTGGACACCTAACTGCACATGGCCTAAGCTGCCTTTGGAGGTGTCACCAACGCTCTTCGCCAGACAGATTTTAAAACAGTTGCCATTTGGCAAGCTGGATCCCATCTGGGCCCCGAAAAGCCCTATGCGGGCATGCCCAAGCGAGCTGTGGCCATGCTATGAGCTGGCCAGAAGCCATGTGGCTGTGTGAGCACCACTACAAGCCCTCGTAGGGTTCATTAGCTCAGGCTGGGGAGCTGGAGCAGCACAAGCAGCCAGCAGTGAGCTGGGACCATGGGCCATGCATGCTCGAGCTGCCTACAGAGGACCATGGAGCACTGCCCAAGAACGGCAAGCAATGAAACCAAAGGTTGGGAAGAGCTTTGCAATCCACACATTATTGTCAAGAAATATGCCCAGGTGAGGACATCAGGCATGGACACCGGGAGGTCACCCATGTCTCTTAATGTACAGAGGCAGCACTGGTTACTCTTGGTCAACAGGACATGGTCTCACCTAACAATTTTTCCTGCCTGCTGTCACTGCTATAAAATATTCTTTTCCAGTCTAACCTCCATCCTTTCCCCCTCCACTTTGGTTTTGTTCCAATTCTGTCTATTGTTCTCCTTATGCATGCTGTAATAATAATACTGGTGTAACCTCCCATACCCTCTGCTAATGGAAGACACTGTATGAACTTTACCAAGGTTCAGCACCTTTATTTCTGCTTCACAATAGCTAAACTGAGACATGAGAAGGTGAAGGATTTGCTGGAGGCCATCAAGCAGACCCTTGACAGCTGTGGGACAAGAAGCCAGGTCCAATGAGACCTTGATCATTGCCCTACCCACTTAGAAACTGTTCTTCCTTCCTAACACACACGCATGCAAACAATGCACCTATTATGGGAATAGGAAATTAACTCTGTTCTTTTAGGATGAAGAAACCTTTCACAGCTGTTGTCAAAACCCGGTAGTTCTGTGGCCACAACCGTGCCTGTGCTGGAGCAATACCCAAGTACATTAACGTCAAACACAAATGCCTGCTCATTGAACGTCACACACTCAGCAGGAGGCTCTCCACCCCGGCTTTCATCAGTCACGGGCAGATCACAAATGGGGCCAACAAACTGCACATGGGCTTGGGGCTGACAGAAATCACCACTTTCCTTTCAGCCACAGCCTGCATCACCTGGACCTTAATGCTTCCCCCTGAAAGATAAGTTTCAGCTGCTGGATGCCACTTTTTTCCCCTTGGTTCCCCCTTTCTGCCCATCAGGAGGGTGGACTCACCTCTCCCCCAGCCCTGCCTGGCAAGCCTCCTCCTGCCGCACTGGGACTGTGGGGTTGGTCCAGCGGTGAGATGCTACTGACAAAGAAAGCTCATGGTGACCCACACAGCCCACATCTTCCCAGGGCTCCGTCAGGCAGAGAAAAGGGTTAAAGATCGTGAGGGATTTCTCTGTGAGCCATGGAAAGGACTAAGAAAACGGAAACTAGCCTGAATTTAAACTGAAGGACCCCATTCTTCTGCCAAGCCACTCGGTTCCTTAATCAACTGGGGCCTTGTTTCGCAGTCAGTCATCAGAGGCTTTAGAAAGTCGTTCAACAAATCTGTAACAGGAGAGCCACAAAGGATGTATTTTCTGTGGCATTTTCTACCTAGAATATGCAATGCTTGGGGGTGGGGCTGCCCTCAGTGCTGCTTCTGTACCATTGGAGCACAATGCACAATGATGCTATAGGATACTTTCACTACTAAGCTCCTGCTTATTTAAATATGCATTTAATTAAGGCAAGTCCTGTAGGAAATTGAGCAATGAGCTTTCCCAATGGTAGTTCTCCTCCTCCCCAAAATAAAATCTTTGTTGAGGTCAGGGGTGGGTTTCGGAAGCACTGCAGTCTGCTCCAAGTCAGGCTTCCCTTTCTCTTGTTAGCCCTGCAGTCCCATTGCTTACTAGATTTCTAGCTTCGAAGGAAATACTTCTTTTTTGTTGTTGCTGTTAGTTCAATCTAGTAATGCTTTCAATGATTTTTGATAACCACACTTTTATTACTCATTATTATAGAGTCAGGAGGAAAAAATATCCCACATAATAGCAGAAATCTGATTATTCTGGGAAACTTTGAAGTTCCCTTCTCCAGTGGTATTCTTTGATGTTCCTATTAAATAAATAATGATTTTTACATCTAAGGTTTATCTTACGGTGCAAAGTACACCATTATCCTCAGTGTAAAAAATCTCTTCATTGTTAGCCACCATAAACATCAGCTGAAGCTATGATTTAGTAGTGCTTGAGGCTGACCTGCCTAAATATGGGGCAGTGGAGGGTTTTTTCACATTAAATACCTGTGAAGGAGAAACTGGCACTGCAGATAGAGGTACTGCAACAGGGGGAGGAAATGAAGAGGTTAGATCAAAATAGAAAGGCATGCAGGCAAAAAGAAACTAGCAGACGCTCTAAAGACAGAAATGCATCAAGTTAGAAACAGAATATGAGTCTTTTGATAAGATTTTTCAGTCATGGCCTTGGGCACTTTGTATGACAGTGGGAAATAGGATGACATTTCTGGAACTGTGCTGAATTAAAAATAATAGTAAAAAAGATCATGATTTACTGCAGAAGGAACTCATTAAAGACTTCAGCAACGGTACACGCAGTATGTTACTGTGTAAGCCACCTAAATTAATGTATTTTTATGTATTTACTTGATGTGATAATGACTTTGACTGTAAGATTTGCTGGATTTGGAGTCCAGAACTGCTTGGTACCTGTGCAGCCCTCTCTTGAGGTCTGCCAGTGCTTGTGCCGAGTGCCACGTGCTTGTCTCCCTCACTGCCTCTCTGCAAGCCTGGAAACTGCAGCTGTAACCAGTAGTAAAGCGAGTGGGAAAGAGGGCATTTATCTAGAAACCAGAGCTCCTTTCTGGCGTCCAGATTGTTGACCTATATAAATGTATCAGCAAGCCCCATCAAATCACCTTTGTCTGGCTGATTTCTTCCAGGTGATGTTTCCAAAAGAAGGCTCCTCTGTCTGCAGCTCCGCTTACCAGAGACTACTGCTAGGCTCCAGGCTTTGTATGGTTCCTACACGAGGCAGCCAAGAGGAGTTTCCAATGGTTTTCTGGTTTTCAGTCTCCTGAGCTGCTGAAACCAGTTCAGATTTGAGTATTAGTCAAATTGGTTCCCCTGTAGTACAGTTTCCTTTTACTCGATCCAGTCTAACTACAGACTACCAAGCAGTACTATTTCTCCCTCTGTACTACCACATGGGGCCTCCTAGGTTAGATTGTCCTATGCACAGTTATGACTTGACACAAACCAAACCCACAACACACAGAACATCAGCTGCTTCACACTGCATGAACAATGTGACCCCAGTCAGCCTGCAGCTTGAGAATACCCAGAGGTGACAGAAGGGAGAGGGCAGGAATGTGCATGTGAGATGCGGGATGTGGAGAGGCCATCTCTGTTGGAAGCAGCTTGCATTTAAATTGGATTAAGCATTTCACAAACCTACACCCTTAGTTGCACTGGATTTACTTCCAGGCCACTCTTAGTCATCACGGGTGGCAACATCCCTCCAAAAGGCCACTCTGTAAACTGTGTGCTGCAGCACACCATCATTTCCAGCACTTCTGCTCTCCTTGTGTAGCCCATAAGCCAGATGGAGGGGTTTCTGCATGTCAGCCTCAGTAGCTCCCAACCAGCCAGGAGAGCCCAGAGCTGCACCCACTGTGAAAGACCCTTCCAACGTGCCCTTCATGTACTCAGGGACGCAGTAGTCAAGAAAAGCCTTAGGCTTGGGGTCTGTTCGCGTTACACCATAGCAGCTGTGCCTGACCGTGGGGAGGAGTAACCAGACTGGATGACACACTGCTGCTGCCTGTCAGTCAGCAGCCGGCACAGTTTCAGACAAACGTGTTCAGCCTCTCATCAGCAAGCTGTGATTAAATCCTGGGCAGCACATAAAACCACCGGCAGGTAAATTAACAGAGAACAAAAATTAGCTCCAGTCTACGTGGCTTGCCAAACTGTAGTTTGGCAAAGACATGGTTTCATGTCCTCAAGTGAGTTCAAACATGATAGCAGTTCCTAACACAACATGAGACATCAGAAAAAAACCTTAAAACCAGCACCATGGGGATGGCAGCTTCTGCTGCCTAAGATGAGCTAGACAAATTACACAAGAGGAAGAGGGTAACAGTTTTCAACTTTCACCTTTTGTGAACTTCTGCAATTTTTCCAGGAAGTGTCGGTCCTTTTGAGAAACGTCACCTCCTGAAGATCCACATAGCAAAAGTGCTTACAGGAACTTTTAGGAAGTAACCATGGACCGCACGTGTGGTTCTTTCTCAGCCCAAAGTCATCTAAACAGCCTTGCTTCTTTTTCTTTACATTCGTGGCAAGACCTTTGCACAGGGCATGGTACCCTTGTCCCAGTTCAGTTAAACTTGTGATCATGCCCATAGCTTTATCCAGCTGCTTTAAGCTGCAGTTCCATCAGCTGGTTAAGTGAACCTAAAGTCGGCATCATTCTGGTCCTCTCCTTTCCCTTGCACACTGGCTGAATGTTTCCATCTCTCTTCCTTGCATCGACAGTAGCGTTCATCTGACCCCTGGAGCTGAGTGGAGCTCCAGCCTCCAACCTGGCAGAAAACTAAATCCACAAGAAAAACAAGTACTTTTTTGCTAGTTTAAACTACCATATAACCACACCCATAAAATTATACTAATCTGAATACTCCATAAGACAATTTCAAAAGGCAAGTTACTGTAAATTTAGACTCCTTTTGCATTTACTATTCTGCAAGATGTCAGATATGTTTCAGAACTATAGACAATTAAATTTCAGAAAACATGAGTAACTAAAGACCTTCTTCTCGAGAAAGCTTTTCTTTCTTGACTCTTGGGGGAAAAAATTGCAACTCCCTTTCTAGCAATTTCTTCTTTAAAGCACTTCCAGGAAACAAAAATCTTGCAAGATTTGTGGGGGAAAAAAAAAAAGGTGGTGGGGGGAAAAGATCATTTTAGTTGAAGAAGCAAAAATATTGAGTAATTTCTCTTAATCTCTTACTGGAATCCAATAAACACATTATCAAATTACACTGTATATTTTACTAGGCTAAGTTATCTTTGTGTGTATTAGAGGCACAGCCTGAAGAAAAACAATAAAAAATATTAACCTCCTTCATATAACTCAATAGAGTTATGAAATATCTAATTGAATAAACTACATTTGACATGAACAAATGGCGACATTTACATGTAATGTTGTCTTTTTGGCTTCCTGACAAGGAAAAGCTTAAGAAACCATGATTTTTGTTTCCTAAGGGCAAGTTTTGTCTATTTTTACAAACTCAGCAATCAATACTAAAGTATGAGCATAAGCACTTTTAATTTATGAGCTGTATACTTTGAGCGAGTTTAACAGTTTAATCTTACACATGTTGTTATAAGAGTGTTTATTTTTGTTGTAGTGCATAGGACTGCTTAATGGAAAATATTACATCAAGGCACAAAAGCAGCCGTATATGCAGAAAAACAGAAAAGGAATAATTAAGACATGGAGAAATTAATACTGTGCTGATTTCTTGTAAGCAGAAGAGCACCATTAACTTGAGGGAAAGCACAGCCCCAAACAGGGAGCCCGCACTGATGTCACCCCTAGGCAGGAGACCACCAGAAGATGTGAAGATCCTCTTTGTAGCAAGTGCTCAGGTGAACAGGCTTCTTCCTCCCTGGCAAGCACCTGGCACTCTTCTTTCTCTCTTAAAGAACAGAGCTCAGCCCTTATTCAATATTTGGCTTAAGTGCAGTTTTGTACCCAATTCCCAACTCAGACAACGTGGGTTGTCCAGCACGTCCTCTCCAAAGCACCACTCCAGCACCTGTGTTGGAACTGACGAGTGGATCTGCCAGTTTGCATGAAGCTGGGAGTCAGCCAGGAGGGGTTACATGTGTTGGTTTAAACTGACCTGGAAAGGACTTACCAACAACAACACTTGCCTATAAAAATATCACTCCTATTCATCTCAGAGAATAAAGAATGGACGTTTATGAGCCTAGCTGCAGAGCAAATCAGTGCTGTCCATTATTCACAGCTGAGATATAATGTGACCTGCTATTAGTGTTAGGGAGAGGATGGCTTTTCCCACCAAGCCCACATTCAGATCTGATAAGGATTTTCACAATGTGTGTTTATCATATAAAAAGCAGGCTCTTTCACTTTGTAAAATTGATGTTAGTTGCAGATGGGCTGCTGGTTGCCATGCAGATAATAATGTTCCGGGGAGTTTCAGTTAATATTAAATGGAAAGTCTGCATGTCTCTCTAGAAATGGCACGAGAATCATCTTGAGAATCAATATTGATAATACTCTGAATGTGAAGTAAAAAATAAACACACACAGCAACAAGGAGCACATGCCACACATGGTGACTCCAATAGCTGGTAAAAGACTGCAGCATCATGAAAGAGGAAAAGTAGGAAACTTTTAAGAAAGCAAAAAATCAAATTCAGCCTAGCCAACTTTGCCAAAAAAAATCAGAGCAAATTCTTCATAACTGTATTCTAATTAAGACTGTACATTAATTAGCAGATTGCTAGATGTCCTTACAGAGCCACAAACTTTACTTGCCAAATGTATGTACCAGTGTAGGTGAGCACCACGTGCAAGAAGAGTGCACGTGAAGAGCAGGCAGACCCAGGCCAGCTGAGCTGTAGGTCGTGTCCAGGGGCCTGGAAGAGACCTCTCACCACCCTTTGGCAGGGGAACACAGGGCCAAGGCGAGCCCATGCTTGCATTATTGGATATGAGGCTTTTTGTTCTGGAATTTGGCCTATGGAAATGTAATGAGACAAAACAGCAGGTGAGGAGGTTTGTTTCAAAATTCTAACTCTCAACCCACATCACACACAACAGAGAAAATTTATATTCACTCACCCAGCTGCTCCAAGCTAGGATGAAGTGCTCATGACCACATGTGGGATCAGACGATTCACGTGGCTCTTACCTTTCTCAAAGAAATTTAACTTCTCAACCTGGTTATGGAGTCAATAATTAATGGAAAATCATATCATTTGAAGCACAATTTCTACATCAGCCAAACCAACCTCTCTGATAGGCTACTGTATTCTTTGAGTGCCAGCTTTCTTACTTTTATTCATGGAAGAAATACAAGATTTTCAGGAAAGGCTGTGCACAGTATTTTTCTTAACTCTTATATTAGCAGTAGCCTGACTTCCACTAAGCATTCGGTTAAAATAGATTTAATCAACTCATCAGAACAGAGTATCATTTGAACCAAGGCATGACGTTGAAGATCAGGCAAGTGTGCAGTCCTACACACTCTCTGTAGGCTAGTCTCATCATGCAAGCAGATTCTCGTTTATTTAATTAAACACTAGAGTGTGCGTGTGTATGCACAAGAAAATAAAAAAAACTTTTACTATGTTCTAAAAACATTTAAAGCAAACAAAACCCACAGCAGACAGAACTAGGAAAGACATCCTGTGGCTTGTTTGGACTTTGAACCAAGGGAAGCAGATTTTCCCCTTCGTCACTCAATGATTGCATTCAGTGTCCATCCCAGTGGAGCCCATGTTTTGTCCTAAACATGTTAATGAAGGACAGCATTGGGAGTATGAACACAGGTGAAAGATAGAACATGTTCAAAAATACTGAATAACTAGCAATACTGGGGCAAATCCCAATTCAGGGCTAGTGGTAAGCCATGGCGAATCCACTGACCTACATGCAGCTTCTCTCCTTTGTCTGATGAGGCTGGAGTCAGCCAGCCCACTCATTTCCTGACCATCTTCATTACCCACACATAAACAGAAGAGAGGGATGTCAGAAACTAATGTGGAATGCAGAAACCATTTGTGCATCACTTAGTAGAATGAAGGAAAACAGTACATGAGTAATTTGAGTCCTAAAGGAAGGGAAAACAGAGAACACCACTGGCAAAGCTTAAGTGTAATACAAATGAGAGTGTTTGTGTGTTCCCTCATCCGCAGTCTCAGCTCTCCAGCCTGCTTACACAGGCTTTCCCCCTGGTACAGCAGGCAACTTTACTGCAGTGAGAGGAGAAAAATCTTATGCTCAACTCAATATCTTGTGGTTTAATACCCAAGAAATCCACTTTTTTTTTTTTTTTTTTTAATAGTTTGCTATTTCAGCTGGACCAATTTTCAAAATGATCATCACAGGTTTACTTTTTCTAATAACAATGAAGTGATTATGGATGTGAATTATCACATTATAGTTGTTGCCACAGAAATACACTGTAATGTCATAAGCACAAAAATAAAGGGCCTGCTGCAAAGGAAGATGCGGCAGCCACAGCTTTGAAGAAGTGCTTTTTGGTAATAAATGATGAACCAATTCCTCCAAACTTCCTGAACTATGGGAGGTAATACAGCAGTCTCCTTTTGCATGTCTATAGAACTGTGCATAATATCTGAAATCACTTTAGAAACAAGGAGTACCTTATACTTGATGGCTTGAGGTTAAATGGCAGTTTTGTCATACCAGGAACTCAAGTGAGACCTTCTGAAGAGTCTGCATTACAGCCTGTTCCTCTGATGCTGAAATACAATGCCAGGAGCACACAGCTGCAAAAAACCCAAACCAAACAACCCCAAACTTCTCTCTTTTGTAGCAATAAAGTGCATGCATGAGCATGACTAAAATACCTTATAGCAGACCCATCCTTTCATAAACTCGCCTTTGGCAGGAGGATTTCTCCACTGGCCACATGCTTTGAGCCTGTAGCCGTGTGATACCACAGAAAGCTATAAAGGTGGACAGTCTGATGTGACCTAGGGACCCACTTTAAAGGGAGAAAAGAAAGAAGAAAAAAAAAAAAAAGTCGGTGTGGCTTAGTTCTTCTTGCATGGTCAAGGCAAATAAAAAAATGGTCAAAAAAAGCTCACTTGCAATCAAATAAATATAGATTTTGAGAAAAGCCATCTCCTAATCTTGCTCAGAGTACCCAGTAGAGCATTAGGAACACCCCAACCCAGCTTGTACAAGCCCATTCTCAGCAATCCAGGCTGCCTCACCTGAGATGGTGTGTGCAGAGGCAGCAGACATTGGGGACCACATGCCAGGGAGAGACCTCTTTGGTACTCAGGTTGAAGACATCAGTACCATCTAAGTAAGGAAAACACTATTAACTGCAGAGAAGCCCTCACACCCATATGCACTGGTTTGCATCTCATGAAGTTCGACTCCAGGGCACGGATGAGTAGGGAGCTGTGGGTGCAACTACTGTCCTACACTGTGTGTTCACAGCAAAAAATAGGTGCCTGGCCTTTCCAAAGAGCATGTCTGTGCCTACCACTCTCATCACAAAAGTATTCCTTAAATTAACAGAGAAGAGACACAAATGAAGTTGCAATAAATCTCCTCAAGTTTTTGTTTTCTAATGTGCTTTTCCAGCCCCTCCAGAAGAATCAGAGGATCAGGCTTGCAGTGGCTCCCACGTGCATCCCTGCCTTACTTGATGCCAACCCACCCTTGCCAGTTGGGATTCTGCCTCGGTTGGGCAAGGCTGCAAGTCATCAGTCCCTGGCAGCTGCCCGTACCCTGCCTGCGCGGGTGCCGGACTGCCAGCCAGCCCCACTGACCAACTGCCTCCTGGGGAAAACAGCCTCCTGGAAGGCACACAGGCAGGCACGGCGGGACAGAGCCAGGGAGCTGGGCTGACCCACCCTCTGTGCACGTCGGTGGTCACTGGGCATCAGGAGAGGAACATCTAGATGGGGCAGCAGCAAGCTGCGGGCATTGCCAGAGCCCACCCTCCATCTGCTCTGCGGGTACACGCAAACAAACTTTGCTTTCGTAGTCTCAGGCCGACTCATGTCACAAACACTCAATTAGCTTTTAAAAGTTAAATAAGCAAACAGAGCAGGAGATTATAACTGATTAACTGAAGGGCAGGAAACATGAGAAGCTGGTTTGCTAGAAAGAAAAGCTCTTGTGCCGAGATCTCCAGTAATTAGTAGCAACAAGACCTACAGAAATTTATGAGGGAAAAAAAATATTGAACTCTTCCTGTTTAAATGTTCTCTTTTCACGTGTTTTGCTTGGAAGACTAGCTTAAAATACAAACACAGACTGAGTCTCAAATACAGAATAGATTCATGCTCTGCAAAAGTCATATACTCGGATTGCAAATCAAATGACCATGGAACAATGCGAGATTTTTTTTTTTCTCTCCCCAAAAACTGTGTATTTTGTTAACAGCCATCAGATTGACAGCTCGATATTTTCCCAGGAGCACCTGGGAGGCAAGCTGGTTACCTCTGGAAAATGCTTGAGGTCCTGCTTGGAACACAATGGTAGACCAAAGCCACTAGACAATAAAAGAAAGACTTCCCTCCCTGTTACTGAAAGGTATGATTTAGTACTAATTTAGCAATTTCAGCTCAGCAACAGCTTATGTGACCTGTTTATCAGTCTGCAGTGGAGCTGCCGTTGATTGTGCAGAAGCCTACCTGGTTTCATTGGACCAGTTCAGAAGTATTTTCCACCTGGCTCCTGGAGCAGCACAGAGTCTCCCTGATCCACGTAATGAGATCCCCAGGCAGAGCTGAAACCCTGACCTAGATTTCAATGGCTCTCCAAGCTGTGTTTATGCACCTTCAACTTGGCTGTGTTTACTCTTTTAAATTGCAGATAAACTGCAAATTAAGGAGAACCCTGGGTCTTTAATTTTTTTTTTTTTTTTTTTTTTTTTTTTTTTTTTTTTCAGTTTAAATGCATTCATCTCTGCTTTGCTGTCCTGGCTTTGGCTTTGTTGGATATTTCAGAAGAAAACTTGAATCAAAATTAAGACTTGCCCAAATTGATAGTGAGCCTTAGCGTACACTTGGAAAAACAGCACTAGCAGACCAGCAGTAATTTCATTGGGAATGAGGACAGCAGTTCTGATCCTGACTGAACACACAGAGCTCATTAGTCTCAGGCTATTATTCTGCGTTATGGTGTGGGAAGGTCCCAGGTGCAATTACAGCTCCAGGACACAGGTCTCTGCATGTGGTTAAGGACAGTGCTTAAGGTCCAATACCAAGGTGAAGGAGAGGAATATTATTCCATTTCCTTGATAGCAAATTGCAAAAAAACTCATAAATCTGCATATTGATGCAAAGTACATAGAGAACCAGAGGTGGCTCTCAGGAGCTATTTGGTTTGGCCAAGTTAGATACAAACACCCAAGTGATACCCTTGCATGGGAGAGGGGCTGGACACCCCAGCAATGCTGCTGGTGGGTCTTCCAGAAATCCTCAGCAGCAGCCACACTCTTCCCCAACAGAGATCAGTGGCAGCAGGATTAGGCTACTGCAGAGGATTTCTGAAAAACCCTCAAATACAGAGCAGCCCTCCTTCCCCTCTCCAAAACACTCGTAGATCCAGGGAAGAAAAAGCCCAAAGCTTGAGTGCCTTCCATGATTGCTGTTTCTCTACACGCACATCCTCACCACAGAAGCTGGTGAGGTTATTAACACCCGTTAACATCTTGTGTGAAACAAGTAAAGCACAGGGTTCCCAAATTTCCTCTGCTAGCTTACCACTACTGGAAAGTGTGGAGCCCTTTTTCCAGGCTACAGCCGTGGACACAGGAGGTGGCATTTCGCTCCTCAAGCAGTGATCTTTTATTTGTTTAAAAACCTGCCTATGGACATGCTGGAGGTCCCTGGCTGGGGCCAGAGCAGGGCGGATGCGGGTAACAGGCACGTGCTCTTTGGAGCCTGCTGAAGCCTTGTTCACATTAAAAAGCCAATGAGTGGGTGACAATTAAAGTGTTGCATATTTTTGCCTAAAAATAGCTCTCCCACAATCTCACCCCATTTATTTCAGCACAGTGCTGAACTGCCATTAATTGACACTTACTGGAAAAGAGAAGGGATTGTAACGTTTTACTTCTTTACATAAATATTTTCTATTTTAGTGCCTAACATTGTGGACTTCCTTTGCAGCCCAGTCCAGAGGCTCCAGCAAAGGTTGACAGTACTTGTGATGGTAAAAATAAGTTTTGAAGCCCATTTTTAGAAATACCTGTCAGCATTGCCACCCAATGAGAGCTCCCCAGCAGCCAGCCCTGCGGTTGCCTCCAACACAGGTCGGAGACAAAAGTCTCCACTGCTGGCGTAGGTGGGAGCCAGGGAAGAGATATTCCCTTCTCAGCCCACCAGTTTGCACTCTGATTAATCTTGCTGAGAAAAAACAAAACAAAACAAAACAAAACAAAACAAACCCAACAAAAAACCCCACAACAGGGTTGAGAGGTTGAAAAGAGTGTCAGAATCAGAGCTGTCTGTGCTCGGAGTTGAGCAGGGCTTGAAGGGATTTTAAGGCTGAGAAGGGAATGCAACTCAGCTTTGAATGCATGGGAAGCTGGAGATAAAGTCTGAACAGCCTTCTTTAAATCAATAACTTATTTTTCACCTCTGCTTTTGCTTTGTGTCAGCCCTTTCCCCTTGCCTACTCTTTGTGTGCACCAACAGAGACCCCAGGGAACTGAATTCTGCCCTGTCCTACCTCCAGTGCCTTGAGGAGCCATGCCTGTGCCTGGGAACTAATCCTGGAATAAAGCCCTGCTCTGCATGATGGGAAGCAAGAGAATCGAAGTTCAGGTGAGCAGGATGTCCCCCTCCCATCCCCACTATGGGCTTGCCCTTCCACGCAGTCCTGGGCTGGGCATCTGGCAACCACACGACCACTCCACAGGTCGTGGAGCCCCTCTCTCATCTGCCTGAAAGCTGCCCCACCACAAAATGCTTCACAGTCACAGTGACACTGGCAAGGATGGGGAGCGAGAGGAGCCAGCCTATCCCCTCCCATCACAATGTGCAGCTCTGCGAGACTAAGCAAATCCCTAAAGCACTCCCTGCTGTTTGAAATGCTGTAAGCCTGCTGTGAAGCCACCTCCTCATGGGCATGGTACTCCATACCCAAGACAATGTCCTCGCTCAGGCCAATAGCCAGCCAAAAGAAGAATAGCAAAGCTTTGTCCAGGAAGGGACATTAGCTTTTCTTTCAGCTGTTCACTGAGAAAAGTTTGGAAACTGGTCCCCATAATGAAGTGGGTATTACATTTTTGTTGTTCTGCAGAGGCTGGAGAAAGCCAGGCACTGCCTGGCACAGCATTGCCTGCAGCAGCAGTTCCAGCAGGTGACCAGGGCCATTTCTACTCCCACCATTTTCCCCTCAGAGAGATATATTCATGAAAGTACCTCTACTCGAAGCCCACTGCTGGCCCTGCTTGTGCAGCCTGAACATTGCCCTGCTGTTTTCAGTTGGGGCTTTCGATAGCCCTTTTGCAGGATGAAGTCCCTGTCTCTCAAGCACTTGCGTCAGTAGCCTCTTCTGTTCATTGTTAATCTCCAAAACATGACTGTAGAATGATACGGTTGGTTAAATGAGAAAATCTATTTTTTTTCCAGCCACCCTGATGGCACTATCATGCTCTGTTGCGATGGCCATGACCGTGTACGTTACAGTGCCTGTTAAATCCCATTCAGGCTTATCTCCACTGGTGTGACTTGCTGGTGAGGCTGTTTGGTGCGTCACCCACCCCATCTCACTCTCTCGGCGCCAGTCTGTTCCTCTGCTCCTCCATATGGCACAAACCAGGGCTGTGATGCTGATCAGAAGAGTTTTAAAACGTTTCTTGTTTGATTCACATCTTCAAAGGTCTCTGAAAAATGTAAATGCATATTTTGGAAAAAAAAAAAAAAAAGTACATTTTTGAAACAGCTCCTGTTCAAGCACGTGTAACAAAAGGCAAGGAAACAGAGGGCCAGACTGACCAGCAAGGTGTGGAAACCCATTTTCTCTCCTTTGGTGAGAAGCTGGGGCAGTTACCAGTGGTGCAGCAGGCAGCTCTCCAGGCTTGGCCCTTCCCGGTGACAATGGGCAGAAAGTAGAGCACCAGGCTGGCAGCAAGGGCCCTGGGCAGCTCTGGCAGGAGTGGTGCTTCCTTGGGTGCTGAGAGAGGGGAGCAAAAGGATGATGAGACAAAATGCTGGGTGTTCCTGAGCCCACCTGGCTGTGTGGCTGCAGCGAGGGGAGAGGCTGGAGGAGTCCCTGCCTGTTTGAGGCTGCTGTGGCTCCCTGGGGAACACAGGGGCATTGTGGGCTTACTGCCTGCATCTTGTGAAGTGTCCCTGGGAAGACAAGTGACCTGTATAAATAGAGATTAATACAGTCAAAAAGATGTGGATGCTTAAATCAGTAGCAGGTACAACAGATGGCTGCTGCCAGACCTCACTGCCCCAAAAAAGGCGGAGATGGGGATGCAGGAAAGAAAAGGCCATTCCATGCCCATGTGTTCCTGTCAAACACACACAGTGGCTTTTATTTATTTATTTTGGAACAGCACTGCAGAACCACGAGACCAATCATAGACCATAATGACTTAAATGTGCTGACCAGGGTTTATCTGTATTTAATTAAAACTGCGGTACCTGTGCAGCATTAGCGAGGCGTGCCTGGGGAGCGGTGCGCAGCACTGAGAGCCTCCTCACAAAGGGCTTTCTCACACCCTGCCGCCTCTTCCAAGGTGAGGCCTCCACACTGGGAACCTTCCCTTGGTGGCCAGTGGACAGTTGCCCATCCTGGCAGGGCTGCATGTCCTCGCTGGACCTGGCAAGTCCACTGGGAGGGAACTCAGCCCTCAAATTAGAGATGTCTAGAAAAAGTAATATGAATAAACAACAAACTACCAACCAGCAGCATTTGCAGATGCCCTAAAGGTGATACGGGATCTTTTATGTTCTTCTAAATTAGATTCACAGAAATTCATTCAGTGATGCCAATACTGCAGGCCCAGGAGCACTAAATCATCCTTTATGGGTGCTTAAATACATGTTTCATTCTCTGTCACATTTAGTATCAGCAACGATCTCACACACAGCTGTAGATCGGCTCCCTTTTGATCACAATCTGCCACCCTTTTCTAGCCATTCAAATTTACAGCAATGTTAATAGTTCAAAAATAATAGGGTTTACTATGTACTAGGTTTCAATAAATTAGGAGGAAGCAACAGTTCCAAACAAAGACTCCAGAAAACAACAAAGCTGGGTTGATATAAGCTTTTTCACCTCGATTAACACATCCTTGTCTATTGGCAGAAAGTTTCCATCACAGCTGTGAGAAAGTAATTCCATGGATTATGTCACATCGATCCAAAGTAAAATTCAAAGCCAAAGAGAAAGCAGGAAAGCATTCCCTATGTTCTTACAGAAAATATCACTGCTTCAATTAGGTGTTACAGATGCTTGGGGTAAACATATTTTCCACTGATTTTCTTAGAACCATACGCACTTAAATCTCCAGTATTCTTCTGCATGTTCATTTTTTATCCCAGTTTAATACCACGCCTCTGGGTGTTAGTGGTTGAAGGGATAGTGCCAAGCAATGCAAGCCAAGAAAAGCTGGGATAAGAAAGGAAAATATGGCCTTTATATAGTAAATAAACTTTTCAGCCTTAATGTTATGCCTGCTGTCAGTGTAACTCAGAGAGGAAAAAAAATAACCCAGTGCTAGTTGTACCTTTCATTTTTTTGACCATGTGAATGTCCAGTTCTTCAGTTTTCAATCTGCTCCTAATCCAATGGAAACAATGCACACAACTGAGCATTCAGGTCTCCCATAAATCTCATCTTTCTGTGGAATCACTGGGATTTGGAGTGAAAACAAAACTAGATAAGATTTTTCAATATTTCAATAAATATTGACTTTTTTCCCCAGTAAGAACTTAAGTTCTAGGGAATCTAAACATACTGTTGATATAACAAACATATAGCAACAAGGTCAGAATTGAGACCTCCAGCATCTGTGGGTAGTATATGCAAAATGCACATAACACCTGTATGGATATCTTCAAAACAATAATAAAAGCTAGCAACCCTGGTGCCAGAAAAAACTGGGAGCATCCCAAATACTAATGCTTCAGAAGGTAAAAACCTCCTTACCTACAAAAGTCCTTCCCAGGAGCACTGATGGATGGGGTAGCCCAGAGGTAGGAATGAGTCGCCCCTTCCTCCCTGCCTGCAGCTTCACTTGCCCACGGCATCTGCGATGGGCAGCTGGAACCGCAGCTTTTCTACTCAGTCCTAGAGAGGATCCAACTTCTTCATCCTCACAGTGCTCACCTTGGGCCTACTTATGGAGCCAAATCTCCCTGAACATGCTGCGCTGTTCTCCATGTGCACCAACAGAAAATTTCCACCCCGAGTTACTATCGTGTATATCCTTCCCTTGCAAAAGCATGGGCAGGAGAGAAAGAGGGGAAGAAATCACCGTGTTTATAGGTGTTATAAACACAGCTTACTTCAGAGCTAAAAAATCCTGCCAGATGGTACCCAACATCTGGGAGAATGTTAATGCCCAGATATAAAATTTGTTTTCTTTATATCTCTTTATTGGGACCCTATTGGGTTACTGTGTGTTGTGATAAGATCTATTTCCTAGGCTTGTCTCTTAAATTTAAATTTCAAAGCAACATTTATAAACATTACAACCTATCAGTTATTACTGCAGTGTAGGGCTGAATTCAGATCAGTGATGGCATGCATAAATATGTCACGTAGAAGTGTATCTGCAACACTTTGCCAAACAAACCTCTAAAATTTTTTCTCTCTTCTGAGAAAGAATAAAAAATAGATTATATTAGCATACCTCGTGAGAACAAATGGTTTGACCTTGTAGGAATAACGTAGGAACAGCTCTATTAATCACATAAAAACCTTCAAAATGATAAAGTTGTGCTGTTTTGGGGGCAGGATCCATCTCGCTTTATTCCTCTTTGGCAGCAGCAGGCAGAGCAGGCAGCACGTGCCACGGCAAGCGCTCCCTAAGTGCTGCAATAACTGCGTTACAGCCCTCCCGAGACACAGCCCTGCCCATGGTCCGAGGGGAGCCGTGCGGGGAGGCTGCCAAATGGGGGTTCCTGGTCGGTCACTGGGAGCTGTGGGTGCCCCACTGGTGAACAGACCTGAGGGTGCTGCTGGGCTCCTGCCTGGGAAGCCTTGCCCACCCAGCATGTCGGGGCTCACTGGGGTGCAGCAGCACAACATGCTTCCCACCCAAACCCTGCCCTTTCCTGTAATTAGCTCTGTTTTCAGAGTAGGTAGGGAAATCTGGGTTTCCCTCTTCTGACCACCGCTGTGGCTTCCTCTGACCCCCCAGGGATGCTGTGCAGATCTTGCTTTTCACCAACCACACAGGAAAACCACAGGTCCTCTCAGTTTAGGACAGCAGGTCAAGTCTGTTCCCAGCTGAGATACTGCAAGAGAAAACAACAATCGAAAGAAGGATTGCTTCTTCTCAGCCCCAGCGCTGCACCAAGAGCCCTTAGTGCCAGCTTTCCAGTGGCTGAGGGAAGTGAGCAGCTCTATTCAGCTTGCCAAATTAACAGCTAAGGTAGCAAGGGCTATCTACAACAGCTGTACCCCTGAAAAACCTAGAAAATATTCCCATCAGAGGCATGGGAGTAAGAGACCTGAAGATGCGTATCTTTTAAAGACTGGATCACTTCTTAACATCTGTCTCTTCTGCCATAAACACACGCAAGAGCAGACAGGCGAGGGGAGGATGCTGGTAAACACAACCTGCTACAGAGCCTGCAGATGGCCCAGCTGTTACCAGAAACGTAGATGGAATGGGAACGTTTTTTTCAAACCAGGTAAAACTTACTCATAACCGTTTGTTTCCACTGCCCAAGCCCCTTTGCAGTGCATTAGCAGTTATTACTCCAAGCTCTTGCCTCTCTCACCACTGATCCAGCTCCCAAAGTTGCTGTGGAGAGATGGCATCGCTCCTGCACACAGGCTGCCCCAGGTGGGGCTCCTCTTGGAAGGGCTTCAGGTTTCTTCCCTTCCCTTCCCTTCCCTTCCCTTTCTTTTTTCTTTTATGGTGGCAGTTTATTAAGGGTTGCCATAGCAATCTTCGTTGCCATAGTAATTGTAAACGAATTATGTGACCAAAGGTCCCTTCCCTTCCCGATCATGCTGCACCCTGCAGGATCTTCCTCCCCATCCCCAGCCTGACTGCTGGGCTGGCTCAGCCACCTCCACCTGCCTCACCCAACAGCTCCTGGTAGTCTTGAGCTACATCTTTTGGATTTGGATACCAAGGGCTAGTCACACACAGAAGGGCTAATGAATAAAGGGGTTGACATTCATTCCAAAGCATTTGGAAATCAAGTTGCCACAATGTATATCTAATTTAAGACACCTGAGTTTGAAACAGTTAATTTACCAAGTCATTATTTCCTTATTCTACTGATCATTCACCAGTTCATTAAATAGCATATTAACACACTGAAATAAATTAATAAGTAAAAACCCCAAACAGACAGAAAACTCCAAACGCAAAGATAATGATTCACCTTGTCTAAAATGCTAGCAGGTTAGCTGGGGTACAGACCCTGCCGTTAGAGCCCTGGCTCCATTGTCAGCGTCTCAGTGAAAGATGAGTGCAGAACTACTCAAGGCTGGGCACTGATAGCAGCACAGCATCCAACAGCCTTCACTCACTTTGAGGTTTAGAGAGAGGACGTCCTTCTGTGAACCAGTGGCACCTTGGATCAGGGGCATCTTTCCCTGTTACAAATTCTTCAAGCTAAGGAAAAACAAACTCTGCAGAAGGGCCTGTCTTTTATGAGTGCTCTATGCAGTAATATTGGATAGAAAAAAAAAAGGATAGACTAATTCTCTGAGTGCTCTCTCAGGGGCGTTGCTGTTACGGAGGATGATGCAAGGTGCAATAAGCTACATGCGATTCTTTACCTTCAGTCCTCAGCATGGGACATTTCTCCCCAATGAGGTCAGGTGTTCTCCAGAAACTTTCCATGACCTTTGGCGAATTAAATAGTTGCATGTGAAGGGAAGAGAGAAAAAAGCTCAAATTAACTTTTGCAAATATTAGCAAGAAATGCAAAGGCTGATAAGATAAAGTGAGAGTGCTTTTAATAGCAAAAACATGTTTTCTTTGGCCTACATGCAACCTGGATCTTTCCAGGTGCTCAAGCTTAAACTAGTCATATAGATCTAGAGAGTCATTAATTATCTACAGGCACAAAAGGAGGCCCGAGGAAATGATTCCTCTTTCCTCCTATTCAGTAAACTGGTACAGCTAACCCTGGCTCTTGGATCACTGTGGGATTTTTCATCATCTCTGAAATTCTGAGGTTTATTTTTCCCTGCATTTCCTTCCTGCTAAAGACCTCCTTGCAGCACAAAGCCTTGAAGTGTATCCATGCTCTCTTATCAGGAGTCCAGCTTTGGCTGAGCCCCGTTTGAAGTCAGCCACTCAGGCTGATGGACACGTGCCCTCAGAGGTGCAGCTGGAGCCCACCAAAAACAGATGCTGGCAGGTTTGTGTTTCAGTTCTTTAGCTGGTTATCAGAAGCGGTGCGTGGGGTAGGACTTTGTGTTTTGTAACACCAGGTAAATGCAGCCTGCCAGGAAACTGGAAAGGTGCCAAGGGAACTAATGTACCAATAGCCTTGCCAAGCTGCAGCATCTGTCCCCAAACAGGGAGGTGATCTCCTGCCCTGCTATGCTGCCCATGCACCAAGACCCCAGGGGCCATGGGCTGGTGGTCCAAGTCACCCCTCTGGCCCTGCTGACTAGAAATACAAGCAGTTCATCTTCTGTCTAAATTTACAGCAGATGCTCCCTGTCGGGGCAAACAAACTGCTCAGAAGTACTGTCCTGGGAAATTAACAGCTACAGCTATTTCCAGAAGCTGGTGACAGCGCACGCTGTTCCCAGGGCAGATGACTCAGTGGATTCATCTTGTCACGGTGTTTTGTTCTCAGCCTCAGACCACAGAGCCCACAGAAGTACCTTTTGCCTCAGCTTTTGCCACACAGCATCCTGGCTTTACAGCTGGCGGGAGACAGACGCTGCTGGGAAGGAGCAGGAGAGCCAGTTCTTACTGCCTAGGGGAGTGAGGAGCCAAGAAGCAACCGCTGTCTCACCGTACGGAAACACGATTAGCAGTTTTACCCCAGGGGGCAGGTTGAGTTAATGCCCATCCCAGCCTGGCATTTCAGCTTTCCCATGCTGTATATTCCATTCTACCATGCACATGCCTTCCCTAGCTCCCGTCTCATTGCTGGGACTGTCAGCTCTCAGGAGCAAGGAGCTGCCCTGTGTCCGTGTGATACCTCCCACCACAGATCCCATCCCAGCCAAGCTCTAAATAGAAAGAGTAAGTTGGTGTTGGCTTCTGCCAGGCTTTTACCATCACCACCATCAGCCTAGTTGGGTGTTTCCCGACTATCACATTTAATGCTGGCTGCATTTTTTCACAACAGTTTGTACAAGTTGGGACTACTTTAACTCAGTTAATTAAAAAAAAAAAAAAAAAAAAAAAAGAGAAAAAAGAAAAAGAAAATAAATCAAAAATTATCCAGATGAGTCTTTTCTTATGCTCATCTTTTTAGGCTGTGTTGAGCAATACTGTCTCCACACTTAACTAGGGTGGAAACAATGTAGACTTGAGAAGGAGCCCTTACATCAAGCTAAGACATACTACAAAAGGCAGGCTTTGAGAAAGAAAGGAGCTAAAGTAGGGCAAAATAAAACAGACAAAAGGGACATGTTCTTTATCTATTGCATAATTTGATAAGATGCTCTCAGTGTAGTTAGTTCTAAGAGTTGGCTGCAACTAGTCTTCGTAAGGAATTTTCAAGAGAAATCAGTAGGGCTTCAGCTTTGGGTTGATCCTCCATAGAGAAACTTATTTTATTTGCCATGCAAAAAGATATTTCACCTCAGCACTTCATTTCTATTCAAACCTGCAAGTGCTGTGTGAGTAGGGTGATGCTGAGAGCCTTCTGTTTGCCCACTGGATCAAGTCTGGTTTATCAATTATGACACTGGTGTATGATTCCTGTTAAAGCAAAATAATCCAACTTTGTGCTGTTAGGCAGCTCCTCTGAGCTGTAGGGAACATCTTCCACAGTCATTTTGGAACACCTCAGTGTTGCAAAGCCCCCAGTGAATCCTTGCCACACCCACAGACAACACAAAAATAGCCAAGAACTAAAGGAAAATGATGAAGACTCATTTCATACTTTTAGCACTGGGCAGAAAAGCTCTTTACCTACTGCCCAGCAGCAGCCCTGTGACACGGAGAACAAGGAGGGATGCCAGTGTGTGATCCCACACCTTTCCAAGCAAGCAAGTAATGTTCTGTTTCCTACACTTTTCCAACCCAAAGTTTATCACTTGCTTCTCACTTCCCCCATGCCCCTTTTCCCTAACCACACAGCCCTACAATGCAGGGGAGATGCTTTCAGCCTCAACTGGGGAGTGCCACCAGCTGAGAGTCCCGGGCAAAACTCTTTTCCTGGGGGCACGCACACAGGGGCTGATTCCATACAGCTTACTGCCCCTGTACTCTGCAAGGTGGAAACGCTCTGCACAAGGTGGTCAGAGCTTTTGCTGTTGTCCTCAGCCAACATACTGAACTGCTGTACTTTCAAATGCATTTATTCACTCTTCATTTAAAATAACAGTGTTTTCTTTAAGGCAGAGCTGATGACAGAAGAAGAACAATCTGCCCTGAACTTTTCTATTGCAGTCCTTCCAAAATACTTTGGCTCAGCCTTCAACTGTCTCTAGGGCCACTGTGTATCCGTAATATCAAGACTGACTTATCAGACCTCAAGGTGGGCCATGGGTGACAGTTCAAGAATTGCTGTTTTCTCCCATTTGAAATTCCATTTGGGTTTGTCCTACACTAGAACATAAAAGGTCACATTTTTTGCAACCTCCCATGACATATGGGAGTTCAGAGCATTCTTGGCTCAAATATTTCTTGTGGGGAGTCAATCACATGAACCTGCTCAGATGAGCGGCTGTGGAACTGGGTTCAGAGGCCCCATGCCCCATACTGCACGTGTGTGACGGACGCCTGGCAGAGCACCTACCCCACAGCGAGCTGTAGTCACAGGACAGCATTAAGCTACTGTGGTTTAGCCAGAACACTGGCACAGAGCCACCTTTGTAAAAGCAGACGAGTATCAACATTTCATCAACATTTCCCAGAGGAAGTCTCCTCCTGATTTCCTTGATGAAGAATAGAATTCCCCTGCTTCCCCAAATCAAGTGTTGGATTTTTTTATTTTTTTTTATTTTTTTTTTTTAAAGAAACACTTCCTTTTACCAAAACCGCATATTCCTCTCAGGAAATAGTGAGGGTAACCTCCCAACCAGTTCAACTTAAGCAATCTTCTGTACAGCATTTGCCACCAGGAGACACAGGCTTTCCATTCAAAAGGTGTCTTCTCAGCCTGGTACACTGCACCGTGGTGCCTTATCGATAGAGCTTCAACTGAGAAAGAGTATGGGAAACCTGTTACACAAGCACATGGGCATTTTGCTATAGCCAAGAAAGGTTCATGACCACATTCAGTACATGAAAGGCAAAGAAGTTTCTCAGAATTTGTGCTAAATCTTGTTAAAAAAAACCAAAAAAAACCAAAATGAGTTTTACTGCTTATTCAGTTCGGTCACAAGAGACCAGATGTTTTCAGGCTGCTAGATAGAGAGTTCAACAGCAAGTTCAGTTCAGTGTCAGCTATTAGTCTGAAATACAGCCATAAGGACAGAAGTGCTACGTACAAGATGATCTCATTTTTCTAGATTAGGTGATGACTTGAACACAAATACCTGCCACAGTTACGAGCAGATCTTTTGGAAGGATGGGAGGCAGAGGGAGGGAGATATGGTGCTTATTCTGATAGTACAGATGGTCCTTTTAATAAATTAACAGACTTCTAAGAAAGATCTAATTAAAAGGCTGTTTATACAACAGCAGTTTAGGAAAATTGTACACTGGAAAAAAACTTGAATGTCTGACGCGTATGATGATGACTTCCAGAGATCAGTGATGAATGCTGAGTCATGGACATTTTGGCCAAAAAAAGGGTTCTTACTGATAACTCCTCCAGGAAGTCAGGGCTTATTTACATCTATAAATCTGTTTTATTCTGATACAGATCTTGTCCTGCCAATTGCCAAACCTGTAACCACCCAGAGCACAACATTTGTTTTCAAAGAAAGGTGATTTTAGAAGAAGTAAAAAGGGAGAACATAGTAAATATCTCCTTTGGAGCAGCAATGCCATCAAGCCTGGATGTTGAGCTTTGCACTGAGATCTTTGATATATAAAAGAATAACACAGCAGAAAGCAAACCCCTCAGATAGGTACTCTTAATAGTCACGTGTGGTTAAATCTGTGCTAGCTTGAATGTAGCACAGGGAGCCTGCTTAGCCCAACTCCCTGGGACATTTCCTAGACCTACGTCTAAAAACTGAATGAGCAGAACGTTGGTTTTGCAATATGCTAGTTGTACTCATTAAAAAACTTTCCATAACACATACAGATGCTATCTTCTGTCATGGCTTAAGAAACACTTTGAATGACGGTTTCCTCAAAAATCAAACAAAAATTTATATCGAGCTGAAAGATGATGACAGACTTCAGCGGGATTAAGCAATTTTTCTCAGCATTTTTGTGGGTTTAACTAAACCCAGAGATTACAAGCAGGAAGGAAAGAACCACCCCCAGATTTTCCATTTAAAAAAAAAAAAAGAGCAAAGAAATATTGTGAAAGAATTATAGAAGGTAAACAGGCTGGTTAGACGTGATGTACTGTAGCCTTGACCTCCCATCACCAGCTCTCTGTTGTTCTATTCAAATCCGTTGCTGATATGGTTTTCTTCTCACCCAGCAGCTCCAACTGTTTCTGAATGTTTCTGCCTTCTGAGCTTGCGGAAGGAGAGCACATGCTGGGAGGGAAGTAAAACACAGTAAAAAAACCTTTGGCTCTGTGAACACCAAGAGACTGACCAAAACTGCAGCATCTCTTCAGCAGGTTTCTTCCAGCAGCTGCTCAGTGCTGAGGCAGGCACGGGGCAGTCCCACCGGGAGGGCACGCAGCCCGCACTTCCACTTACCCTGAGAGCCAGGCTGCGGTGAAGGTGGCCAGGTACCGGCCCATCCATCACCCTGCAAGAGAAACAGAAGTGGGGTGACTGTTACAGATAAGCAGGCTGTTTCTCCAGAGCAGCTTAGGGAAGTTGCAGTCAATGAGTCACCCCTAGTCACACAGCGGGGAAAAAACCCACATGCAGGTCTTAAGAAGTCAGACTGACTGATTGCACCAGCTTCATAACAGGAATCTCAGATTAAAGCATCTCACCTGCTGCTTCAGGAGCACTGCACAGCCCTCCAGAAAACAGAGTTGGTTGTTTTGTATGCACAACATGTACAATTGCTAAGAGAATAAACCCAAATCATGCGGGATACTTTCGTTAAAACAGTTAGGAAAAAATGTTGTCACCTGACACAGAAAACCATGTTGTAAAATTAGAGATGAAGCCTGCCAGGAGAGATTTAGCTATATTTATGAAGTGCCCATCAGTGACGTGGGTATTGTCCAAAAAAATTAAACAATACACTTGATTGCTAGAGGGAGGACCAAAGATCAAAGTTCACAAAGGAGCTTGTGTATTTTCACACAGAAGACTAGAGTGAAGCTGTTAATGGTATATACACCCTGTATGTACATTGGCATTTATAATGTATTTTTGTAATATACATTATTTTATTTGTGTTTGTGCATAAAAATTATGTTCTAACATAACATCCATGCTCCAGGTCCCCCCACTATCATTGTCCCATGAAGCATGTGGTGGGAACACTGCCTCAAGCCTGGGCAGCCCACTCCCCGCCAGCCACAACGTGAGTGCCGCAGCCATCACCCAGCTAGGTATTAGCAGTAGAGATGTGTGGTGGTTTGACCCACAGTGGGACCATGTGGTCCTGCATTCACTCCCCCAACCTGGTGAGATGGGATGGGAGACACAACAAAGGGGACACAGGATTAGGAAGGAAGGACAGGGATGGCTCACTCACCAGTTATGGTCACGGGCAAAACAGATTCAAACTTGGGGAAGAAAAATCAATTTAATTCATTGCAAACCATCTGAGTAGACAAAACAACCACATCCTACAACACCTTCCCCCCATCCCTCCCTTCTTCCCGGGCTCAAATCACTTTACTCTCAATATCTCTACCTTCCCCCCACAGCGGCACAGGGGGCAGGGAATGGGGGTTCAGTCAGTTCACCTCTGCTGCTCTTCCCAGCATGAAAGTCCAGGAACAAGATGTTCCAACACGAGCTTCCCAGGGAGTCCTGGACCTCTTCGGGCTCAGCTCTTGGCTCTGGCATGGGACATCCATGGGCTGCATGAGACTTTTTCCCACTCTGGGGGTCCACTCCCCGCTCTGGCTCGCGGTCACAGTTTCAGTCACAGTTGCCCTCAGGCTCAATTTCTCAACTTCTCTGCTCCAGTGTGGAGTCCTCCATGGCCTACAAGTGGGTTCTGCTTCGCCATTGAATCTCCATGAGCTGCAGGGGATTTCCTTTGTCTCCTACTCCATGTGGTTGAACCGGGTGTGTGGACCTTTGTCCTTCTTTCTCTTTCCTCTGGCAGTGAAGCTCTCTCTCTCTGTCATCTCCCTTAGTTTAGGCTGACGGCCATCTTTTGTTTGTCAATGGCCTCTCCTCCAGGTTCTCTCCACCTTCTTCTTTTCAGGACAGTCCTTCCCCTCACATATACGGATTTGCAGAGGCATTTCTCTAGTGCTCTTTGGCCCAGCCTGGGCTGGGGGGTCTGAGCCTTCAGCTCTCAGAAGGTCGCCCTTCCCCCACTACCAAAAAACCCAGCTTTCCCCCTCTCCCCCCCCAAACCCAACACAATATATTAAGGCCATTTTTCAGCTTTTCTATCACCCTTCCTTGGTGACACAAAACTATGGACCACTTTCATACTGCAAACAGGAGATACTCCCACCCAAGATAAATCTCACCACAAACGATGCTCACATACCACACATGATTCAGCAAGAAAGTGACACTGAAAGTGTGAAACAGTGTCTTGATGGATTAATCCTTGCTAGGACCTGAAAACTGGTGACTTTCTAATGACTCAAATGGTAAATCAATAAATTCTAGGATATTAAATCTGAAATAGAGTAGAAAGAGTGAAGTAAATAGCAATATCTTATGCAGACAAAAAAATAAGTCTACAGAGATTTTTCTAAACAAAGCTGGGAAGTCAAATTTAACTCCTCTCTTAAGTAAGCAATAGAAGAGGAAACAAATGTACTTTTAACCAAGTTATTACAGTTATTAGCTGCTTGTTACATGATCACCAAAGAGTTAAGCACCAAAAGCCAGCAGTTTTTCTAGGGTGTTCTGCATTTTTCAGTACTTAGACTGAGAGCCATTGAGCACATTACCACATGCAAACATCTCCCACAAGCACGCGTTCCTCGTTCCTCACTGTAAATGACTGGCTTCTGCTCCAGTTGAAAGCCGACCAGATGCCAGAGCTTGGGAGGCTTGGGGACTGCTGAGCACTGCTCCGGCGAGCTGGGGCGGCAGCCAAGCCACACAGAAAAGGACGAGTCAGGTAACTTGTTACAGCAGATATTTTTCCGCTTACGCTTTTCTGTCACCAAATAAGCATATAAAACAAAACGCAAGAGTGAAGCCCATCCGAGTGTACATGAGGTCAGGCACGGAGAGGGTGGGAGGCAGGAAGAGCTGCCCTGCAGAAGGGCTGAGTCACTGTGGTGCTGGGGTGATGGGGTAGGGAAAGGTTTGGAGCACAAACACCCAGCTCTGCTGCGGCCCGGGGACATCGTGCAGGGATGGGAGGGAGGCACCCAGCAGCACCTGGTCCCACCCCACCAGTCGCAGGTCTGGCCCCACAGTGGTAGGGATGCATTTTGAGCTTCCCAGTATATGCTGAACATCTGGTTCATTATTTTCAATTAAAAATAAGCGAGCCATACTCACTTCTTCAAGGACACTGCTGTTCAGACTGCTTTTCTGCACAGCGTACCAAACAGATTTAGAGGGCTAGAGAAACTGAGTTTAGCAACTCAGTTTTGGGGTTTTGACAATGTGGCAAGACTTCCTGATGAGATGGACACGTGTAATGCCCTTTCTCCTTTCCCTTGCTGTTCTCCTCAACTCAGGCATCTGTAAGCACTTCTCTTTGGATCATCTGGAAGTGACATTTGGAATAAGTTAGATTTTAAGTAGGGCACAACCTCTGCTACTAACAGACACAAGAGGGTTGGTTACCTGGATCTTAGTCCCCTATGGAGGAACATTCAACAGAAAATTTTAACAGGTAACAAAAACACATGGGATTCACCAGCTTGGACAGTAATTTACCCATCATTAACAATCATTACTTCATCCTCTGATAATATAGTTAGACCGAGTAACCTTGTGCAAAATGGCTAACAAAGACAACACAAAGACAAATATTCCATATATTTTGCTTGTAGTAATATATTTTTTAACCTGATTTTGCTTGGCTCTGATTTCTGATTATATATAATCCAAGTGACAAAATGTATAATGATAATAAGCAAGTCGCACACAGAGAAAAAAGAAGGCACTCCTGTGGGTTTCATGCCTGTCTCTGCTCCTTTGAAACAGCGAATGGGCTCTGAGTCATGGCTGTAAGAAACAACAGGCAGAGAGAAACCCGTCCTCACCCAAACTGTGATCAGCACTGTGCTGCCGTGTCTTGATCCCTGTTTAGAGGGAAGCTAATAAATCCCTCCAAGGAGGCTACTCAGGCCAGCCAGCACTGCACAGAGCAGACCCCGGCAGTGAGGCAGAGGACAGCTCTGCTTGCCACGCCTGACGCCCTCGCTGAGCATCACTGCGCTCCTGGTGCCTCCGTGGCACTCACCATCACCTTCCTCAGCAAAACAACATGCAAATACATCGAGTCAGCAGAGGTCCATGGCAGTCAGTGGAGCTGGGCTACTCTACAGCTGCCAAGGTGATGGAGAGCCACAGTTTTAAAAGCTTAAAATAGAATTACGACAGAAAACCATTGTCCTGCACTTGACGCATTACTGGTACACAGACCTAACTCTGCTGATTGCAGCAGGATCACTTGTCTTTCCAGATAGGTATTCTATTGCATTCGAGCAAAACGGCCTTTTCATGTACCATTATCTTTACCTTGCACATGACAATCGTGTTCCACTACACAGGCAAAGCCCACCACAGCAGGACATGGGGGTATGGAAAGCATCAGTTTAAAGTCACATCACAGCAGTCATTTTGAATGATGTGTTGAGTGCATGGGCACAGCCATCTGCTGTGTTTATGTATATGGATTGAAGACTCTCTGTACGCTGCCAAACTGCTCCAGACCTGCAAGGGATTCCTGAAGCAAAGCCTTTGCAAGGCAGAGAATATTCCCAATCATTTATCACTCTCTGTAAATCAGCAAAAGCCACCTCCTGCAGCTCAGGCCTCAGTGAGGGATTCCTGCAGCAAAGCCTTTGCAAGGCAGAGAATACTCCCAATCATTTATCGCTCTCTGTAAATCGGCAAAAGCCACCTCCTGCAGCTCAGGCCTCAGCAAAGCTCCTGGGCAGGGATTTTATTTCTTCCTAGGAGCCTACACATTCATGATGCTCAGTGCTCTTTCATTTAACAAGATTCAAAAACCCAGTGCCAGCAAGGATGAAAAGTCACTGGCAGCACGTGTGTGATTCGGTATGCAGCCCTAGTCTCGTCCCCATCACCATGCACTTCTCTGTTCCAGTCCCAGGAGAAATTTGATGAGTTTGCTCAGAAACGGAGCCTTGGCTTCTACTTGAGTTGCTAAGTACTTCTGCATCATAACACAGTCTTACCTCTTCCTTCTTTGTCTCAGAAGTATATACAATAATGCCCCAAAATATATGTTTTGTCATGAAAACAAGAACAGATGTAGAAATATCTGCATACTATTTAACAAAAGATTTAAAAATGAGAGAAATGTAATGAAACTGATAGATGTCTACAACTGTAATTCCCTTCTTGCATTTAAGAGAGCATTTAACCTGGAGTAAAATTACTATAGCTTTCTTTTTTAATGGTTTTGTGGACAATTAAAGACATAGGCTTGATGCTCAGTGCAACACAACTGTGCAGGATATCCCCTCTCCCTCGCAAAACCATGGTGTTCCCTAAAAGCTGTGAAATAAACAAACACAAACCCTAAGTTCAGGCACAAGAAGGTATTTTGGAAGTTCAGATCAAGGCCCCAAGACAGGGCAAGTGGAGTGCCAAAAAATGAAGCTGGCAAAAGAAAACAGGTGACACATCGGGGTGTCGGTAAGCAGCTGAACTTTATCCCACAGCCTTATTGCCTTGTGTGGGTCATGGTTACAAAGGGCAGCAATCCCATGAGCTGACAGGACATTAATCTCTGCAACTGTGAGTGAGTTTACTCACTCTGGTGCTGACTATCATACATGAAGCACTCAGGACTCCAGAGCTTTAGAGCACACAAACGGTTACCCTGGCAAAGCAAGCAAGCAGCTCGCACTATTAGGGTTATAGGGATGTTATGTCCAGGAGCCCAGTTGCATTTTTAAACACCTTTACAGTTTTCATATTTGCTCCTCTTTTAGATATTATGAGCAAAACTCAGCGAAATATTTCCCCCTCAGTCAGAAAGCAGAATTTAGTGGTGGCATCACCCAGCAGTCCTGTGGTAGAAATTGATGAAGCGGGAAGGAGGATGACAAACTCACCGCAGAATGACTGGGAAAAGGGAGGAGGAGGTGAAGGCGGACAAGGAAGAAGCCTCTTACCATTTCAAAGCGCAGTTCTTTACAAGAGGACTTAACGCAGCAATGTGAGCTTTTCACATTGCCTTTTGTGGTACCAGGGTGAATTTTCTCACCATGCCAGCATAAGGAAACTCTAGCAGCAACAAAGAGTTAAACAGAAGTTTTCCAGGTTTACATACCATTACCACTGGTGAAAGTAATGTAACATAAACTTAGGCAGCAATTAAAAATCTTCCTTCCCAACTGCCCTTGGCCGTACTCAGGACTCACCAGTGACGGTACTTAGTGGTATATCTGCCATACAGACCAGCACTTACGCGCTGTGCTTTAAACTTGCTTATATAACTGATTGCAGCAGCACATCCTGAAGGACCTTCCCTGCCAGGGTATCTGAGAGTGCATGTGGTCAGTAAAATAAGCACCCAGAAAGGTGCTTAAAGGGAGGCACTTCTTATAGCTATTTTCTTGACTACTAGGCTTCTGCTACCTTTTAAAGAAAACCAAGTACTTCTTACCCTTGAAATGAATCTGCGAGCTCGATGAACATGGGTGCCAGGGCATAACAAATATTTATTTCTAAATACATCACAAGTTTTGCATGTGTTTGGAGAAGGAGGCGTGCCTGGCAGACAGCAGAACAAGAGCTACACTGGGGAGAAGAGAACAACATTCAAATTAAGTGGGAGGAGAGGGAGAGGAGGAAAATATCTTGATTTTCTGCAGTTCGAAGGTGCTTGACCCAGAAACTACAAGCCTGAGAACAAGAAAAAAGTACTTATTTTTTTTAAAATGCTTATTTAAAAGTATTTGTCATCACAATTCACCCGACATATTTACATTAAAATGCTTTGCTTTTTCTTGGAGACTTGGTATTTAAAAATGTTTGTTAGAGGCTAAAGACCATCCTTTGTCAAAACAGATTTGCTAGTGTTTCTAGCTGGGTATATTCAGACTATACTTTTGAAAAGTTGGCTTTTCAGGGTGCTTTGGGTTTTTATCTAAAAAGAAAATTTTAAAAAGACTTACAATTTAATTGTTGAAACTCTATTTCCCCTGAGATGCTTCCAACCACCAACCTCCCCCCTCCATTATTAAGAAAAAGAGTAAGACTTGCAAGTTTGAGAGTCTGGCTTTTCAGTGACCAAGGTTGGAAGGATTTCAAAGGCATTCAACTTCAAAAGCCTGGTGATACCCAAATACCATATCAACATGAGCTGCAGGTTTTGATTTTCAGCAGAGTGCCTGGCCCTCGTTGTCCCTGAACAGGGCTTTGCTAGTGGTAGCAATATTAATCCTTTTTTGTAAAGAGTGCACAAAAAAACCAAGTTTGTATGGAATAATCTAACCTTATAAGAAAAAAAGACAGGAGATCTGACACGCGAAGCTGTGTCATGAACTGCCCCACACACTGCTCCCTCAGCTCTCCAAGCGAGGTGGAAGAGCAACATCAGGGCAGGCGAAGAGCTCAGAGGCAAAGGCTGCTTCGCCGATCGCAGCCTGGAAAACTTTTCTATCTAAAACTTTAATTTCTAATTTGTTAGGACCTCCACTAAACGGCAGTTAAATTTATGCACACCACAGCTCCTAATGCATTTTTGCAAGTGTAATTTACTCATTTTTCAGTTGACCTACTTCTAGTCAGTCTTGGTCTTAAAGAAATCTTTCAAAAGGCACTAAAAGCTCCACGCTATATGCTAAACACTTATTTGTCTGTGCCCCCCCAAAAGCAAGAATTAGAAAGGGAAATCTGATAGCAATTTACCTTAATCTAATTCCTGATGAAGCCGGAGCGGATCTCCGCTGTTGACCTCAGCGGTTAGTGCCATGCAAGCAGCACACTCCGGCCAACGGCCCTGCACCCAGGCCATCTCCTTCCTCACTGCTCGCAGGCCCCCTGGGTGCTGCCAGGAACTGCAGCCTGGTTCTTTCTGCCTCCAAACCTTTCCTTTTCAGGTGCTGGTAAAGCTGCATAACTGAAATCAATCACGTTGAGGGTTTGGGTTTTTTTTCCAAGCCAGGTGTTTCCCCGAGGCTGAGTGTTTTCAGAAAGTTTTAGTGGAAATGTTTGTGTCAAGAATAGGAAGGAAAAAGAAAATTCCTTCTTTTGATTCAGTTAAAACCTTACAGTGGTTTATCCAGATGCAGAACGGTGCTTTGACACCGTGGAAGGGTGGTCTCGGCATCTTTCAGTGTTTCTGCGAGTACCTGCTTCAACTGGAGCACGTCCTACACCTCTGCAGAGACACCCAGTCACACTGCCACAGCCAGCCCTGACTGCGGGACAGGGCACAAAGTGGGGAGAGACAGGGAGCGAGGAGGAGAAATTAGGGATAGAGATAAGAAGGAAAGCAGCACAGCACAGAGATATCAGCTGGGAGGAGTGGGATTAAATTGCCATCATCACTGCCAATCTCCCCAAAGACAGAGCTCGTTTCTGAAACTGGCTGTCTCACAGCTGCCCATGGCATCCGAGGGACAAGCACGCAACCCTTCCCTCAACAAGCCCGCCCCCCCCCCCCCCCAGCCACTACCTGCAGAAGGAACACTGGAAGCTTCTGCTACCGCTTACTCCAGGACCTTGCTGAAGGATGGTGGGAAGAAGCAAAACTATACAGAGCATATAAACTGCATTTCAGACTGTGGGTTGAGATAGTGCATGAGCAACAGCCTGGGAAGGGAAGGGAAGGGAGCGCTGGGAGCCTCTGCAGTGCTGGGAGCTGGAGGAGAGCCTGCTGGACCCTCCCGTGGAAACAGCTCGGCCTCTCCCGAGCTGCAGGCTCTCTCTGCCTTTGCCTGGCGCTGGCAGCTGAACTGCATTGGCTTGGAGCTGGATAGTGAGGCACCGAGCATGTGCTCACTCCCCCGTCGGACTTTCCACCTGCACTGCCACCAGATCTGCCGGTACCTGCCACCGCCAGCTCCTGTTAGCAGCAGCATGCTGCCGGCAGAGACAAGTGGGGAGCTTTTGAGCAGGGAGGGCAGCTTCATTCGACTCTTACATGAAGGATGTTCAAAATTTGCAGGCAAGCAGCCCGGCAGTGAGCAAAAGCAGGAACCCAGCCCTTCATAAGGGCTGTACTGTCCTGCAAGCACAGCAAGGCCCTACTGCCTGCCTAAGGCTTCACCACATAGGTGATGGCAGCTCGTTTTGGTATCCTCTCGCACTTTGTCCCTCAACTCTTCTGGCATTTACTTGAAGCACAAGAAATGAGCTAAAAACGTCAGTGGCATCTGAGGTCACAGCCTGGCTGCCTCTAACACCAGAGTGTTCTTACATTACTTCAGTGCTTTTATGCTGAGTATGGAAATAGTTTGAAAAACAGATTAAGGAGATCTACATAGACAGATTTACTCTGAGCAGAGCCTGCTGCCTGCCTGCAAAAGCAGCTCCATGCACATGATTTAATTCTGCGGATACTCCAGTGTAAATCTGGGAATCATTGGTGCTGAAGCATCAGCACAAGGAGGTTCACATCAGTGTTATGGCTCCACTGGGTAGCTGCTTTCCATCGTCCCACTTTGCAGCCCTTCGCTGACTTCTGCTGCTCTGGGCTCATGAAGACAAGAGGTCTCTTGTGCATCAAAACTCTGGCAGCCATCAAATTCCTCCCTTTTGGGCATCAGCATCACAGGATCAGCCCTGTGAGGCAGCAGAGTTGCTGTCATGCTCACAGCTGGAAGGGGGCTGTGGTGCTGGACTGTGTCCCACAGGGTGGAGCGAGGGGACAGCATGGCACAGCAAGCCCATGTGAGTAACCACTGCAGCAGGGAGATGAAGGCATCCCTTGCCAACTCACCCCAGGGACCCTGAGACACACATACGGACCAGTACTACAGTATGGCAAGGGGCTGGCAGTCAGCTGGAGAGGGCACAGAGATGTCCCCTCTCTACTGAGCTCTCACTGATCCCCAGCCTAAGCTACCAGCCATGATCTTGACATAGGAAACACCACATGTGCCAGTCATTGTCACTGCACCACATCCACCATCAACCACTGTGGGTGTGCAGGAGCACCTTCACTGAGACCTGCCCCTCCTCTCACAGAGCACGGTACGCCAGGTATCCAGAGCTGCCACTGCCAGCTGAGCCAGCACAGCCCTCCCTGGCCACCACGGCCACCTCTGCTGCCATCACAGCCCTGCTGCAGCCACCGCACTCACTATCTCCCAGGGGGCTGTTTTAAGCTCAGATGCAGCTCCTGGCTGCTCATGCTCCAACCATGGCAATTCAAAAATCATAGAAAAAAAAGCTCATCTGCAGTAAACGAGGATATTGTGCAACAGCCTGTGTATGGTTCTGAACAAAGAACAGGTTGTCATTTTTTTATTTATGGGGTATTAACATGGGAAAGCAGCTTAATGCTGATGTAACTACCCCAAAAACATTTTGTTTAGTTCTTCCATCAAACTTAATAAAATAATATTTGTATCAAAGTTAATTTATTACGAAGCCCATGGCACAGCCGTAATTCTCAAAGGACATAACCTGCCAAACACTTTCCAGAGAAGTTCCTATGTTTGCAACAAGACACATCCCTAGCACAAGCTAGCGAGCTGTGAACGACAAGCTGCAAGGGTACTCACCCCCCGGCTGCCTGTAAAATTCCAACTGGTCCCATGGTTGATTAACAGCATGTGGGACAGAGATACCCGATGGAGTTTCAGGCACAGAGTGCACCATGGCAAAGAATCCTGTAATTCCCCCGTACAAAGTCATGAAGCTCTGCTTTGGTAACTTGGGGCACGCAAGGCAACCATATATTACTGAATGGGGGAATGACAGAGAGGCATTTATCTACAGGGTCTTCTCAGACAGGGAAGAAGATCTGAAGTTGGCATCTGAACAGAGCTGGGAGAAAAAACCTTATCTCTAAAACCAGAGAGACCGACGAAGGCAGAGCTGCTGTTCAAGTGGCTCAACAGGCTCTGCAGAATCATTTTGTAGGCTCTGGGCTGTGGCACAGCATTGGTAACCACGTGCCCAAAGGGACAAAAGGTATGCACAGTTCCTAAAACAGCACCCAGAAAGCAGCACAGTGGTGGGACTTTGCTGAGCAGAGAGCTGCAGGGGAACTCCCCTCTCCGGCCCAACTGAGTGCTGGCAGAGGGGCTTAAAAGTATTTAAACCCCTATAAAAAGTCTTTTAAAGTACCACAATAATCAGGCTCACCTTTACCAAAAAGAGGTCTAAAGGGATTTTTGCAGCCCACCATAAGGAAGAGCAATGGATGCACTAACTTTACAGGCATGTATCAGCAGTGCATTTCCAATAAATTTTGTTCCAAGTTTTTCTCCTCAAAATGATGGGAGGTTTACAATAACACTGTGACCTTGCTTATTCCAGGAGGGTTCCTCCCAGCTTTCCCTCTGAGAGATGAGAGCAAAATTACTCTCACTGAAAGATCATTACTGCGAGTTCACATAATCCCACTTTTAATCAAATGATAATTTAAGTGTAAATTCCACTTCATGCTTTTAGGAAAACATTGGAATAATATACTCTGCTATTAAAACCTCATCCTCAAAAAAAAATCATTACCACAGTTGCCATTTAACAAAGCAAGAAAAAAACCCCAATACAATTTAGAATTTTGGGCAGATATTTCTTCTATATCTCTTTCTTCAAAAAGATTATTTTTTTTTTAATACTAGACTCTCATACAGTAGTTACAGAGCCCCAAAAGAGAAAGTACGGCAGATAAACCACACAGAGATACTTAAGCCTGTATTTTTTCCTTCTGGAAGATAAACCTATACTATGAATATTCTGCTAATAGTCTTCCTTGAGTAATGTGTTTACAAGCAATTGCTTTGAAACCATCACTCCTGTGAAGTTTTAGGAACCTAATTGATTTGCTCCTCACTGGCAAAGATGTGAAGGTTGGAATATTGACAGGAATATCAAGAGAGTTGAAATGCATTAGCATAAAGTTCACATCAAATGCAAGGAGAAAAACAAAATAAATCCACTCAGAAGTTTCAATGCTTTCAGTAAAAGCCAAGACATTCAAACCACTGCTAGCACCAGGATGTGCTATTAGCTGCAGAGATGATAGGCCACTTCATCAGCTGGTGTATCATAGCAGACACGATGATCTGGCTCATTATTCTCGCTAAATTATGCATGCATGATGAGGGGGATCAGGAGTGAAATCAAAAATCATTCCAGTTCATCATGTGCCAGATCACTGGGAAATCTCCAGCAGACACGGCAGGCAGGCAGTGCGCTGGCTGTGCAGTCCGGCGTTAGCTACACGGAGGGATTTCCATTTCACTTGTGATTACCCTGCTGGGTAATAGTAGGAAAGGATCAGAACGATGCATCAATGTCTTCTATAGTGAGCTGGAGAATTAAAAAGACCTCATTATTTATTCCATATTATCACAATGATCCTGAATTACCTGGCTTAGAGCAATCAGAAACAAGCAAATGCTTTGAGGCCCAGCGAAGGGTGATTCCTCCCTCCGAGCCTCAGGATCGACACCTGCACCTGCCCAGGCAGAAGCAGGAGGAGGACAGAATTCTCCTGTCATTTAGCATCTTCACGTCAGTATGCATGAAACGAAGGCACACAGGGCCTGTGCTGGGCTGACTCCTTCTCGACACGGCCCCAGTGGAGTGCAGGGAAAGCTTCAAAGATGAGCGCTGGAGGGAAAAAAACCCAAACAATCCATGTATTATATATATTTATGGTTTTGCTCTGACATATAAAAATGCAGAAGCATTCAAACCCTTGAAACAGCCTGACAGACAGGCTCTCGCTTCCCAGCCATCCCCCACTTCACACTGAGGAACGCAGGGATTTTCATACTGAACTGGATATTCCAGTTCCTCTGAAGATAACCTCAAAATAGATTTCAGGGCATTTGCTTATTTTAATTCATATGCAAACCCATCCCACATTGGGATTTCCTCCTTTTGGAGATGACTTATCTGGTGCTTGGGTGTCTAGTGTCAAAAGGACAGAATCCCATAGGAGCTGCTCCTGAAGGTCTGGGACATGGTGGCTCCCAGCAGAGGCAGCCATCCCAGGTGCCCCGAGCGGGCTGGGTGACAGGCCAGACCCCAACACAGGGAGAGCGATGCTGTCTCCTCTGTCTCCTACACATGCCAAGTAGCTGCAGGCAGCTCAGCAGCCCACATGGCTCGTGGTCTCACGGGAAAATAGCTGTGCTACTGTCCAGCCTCACGCACACGCAGCCCTGGCCACTCAGCAGCTGTGCTAAAGAGAGCCAAGGCCAGCAGGAAGGAGATTATTAGGTTGTTTTCCTCCATTTTCCAGCATAGAAGAACAAGACTACACAGGCAGACTGTCCTAACACCATTGATGCTCAGGTGAAGCCCAAAACACCATTGATGGCCCCCAGTGAAGACCGACCAGCAGCTAGTGGAAAGCCATTTTGTTACTTGCCAGCATTTCTCCCAGCCCAAGACGCTGCTGGCCGCGTTGGTTTGCAGGCAGGGTTGGTTTGCAGGCAGGGCAGGTTTGCAGGCAGGGCTGGTTTGCAGGCAGGGCTGGTTTGCAGGCAGGGCTGTACGGCAGAAGTGCCATTGACTGAATCAATGTGCTCACAGAGGTGCAGCCACCAGCACTGGTACATCACACACCCCGGGGATGCTGCCGCGGCGCGGGCTGCCTGCAGTCTCATCTGGCAACAATGCCTGGGGACCAGAGCACGGGCTCACTTAGCCCTGGGAAACCTGCCAGCAGCCCTGGGAGCTCTGCTCACCTCCTGGGAATCCGGGACAGCAGCTAAGTGCTCTTTATCAGCACTGGGAAGATGAGACAGGATGAGAGCAGAATAACAAAAGCTCTGGGATGTGATTTATGGACAAAAAAATAAACTTACTATTACTTTCCAATGGCATTTAAGTTTCAGAGGCCAGCCAAGACTTCTTTTTTTTAAAAAATCCACTTCACTGAAATACTCTTTTCTACAGAGACTTTTCTATGTTGTGCTTAGATGGTGTTATAACAATAAACAGGCATCTTTGCCTTAAGGGACTGCAGATACTGCCAAAGCAGGCAACATTTTAAACCTACAATAACCTTTAACTAATTGCAGAAGCCAAGCCAGGCAGCCCAAGCAGGCACAGAGCTGGGACTTGGGCAGGCTGGGAGTGCACTTCAAGGAAGAGTGACACAGCACGGGCTTTTACCCAGGCGCTGCTGCCAGCTGGCTTACGGAGAAACTTTACACCACTGTGAAGCCCACAAACTGCCTTCAAAAAACTAACCGGCTCCCTGAACGCCCATTCTGTTAACAGTTTGTGAATTGAAGCCAATCCCAGCCCCGCCCAGCAAATGGTAGGGACCAAGAGGAATGTGGAGATGCAGCCTCTGACACAGAGACACACACTTCTGCTCCAAGCCACGGGGAAAGCCTGGGGAAACCTGCTTCAGATGAAGGCAAGGCTGGCTGCAGCACAGCACACTTGCTGCAAAGTGTTATAAGCTATGTCAGAAAGCAAAAAGGCAAATGACTCTTTCTAATCAATTCTCCCCCTCCTCAGACAACTGAGGCTAGCAGAGAGATGGGATGTGTTTGTGAAGCAGCTGAGCTTTGCTCATTAGTTGCTCCTTGCTTTTTACTGATGAAGATCAATGATAGCTCATGGAGCATCAGCCCCATTACGGCTCCAATATAGCCACAAGAATATTCTAAGTGGGTCTGAAAGCACGTTCCTGCTCCAGGCATCAAAAGCCTGTAAGTGGGGTAACCCAAACAGAGGCATTAATGCTCCTGCCTTTGTCAGGAACTGCCAGTGGTCACTATCCAAGGCCACATGGCTGGGAGCAGAGCTGGGCTCCCTTCAGGGGCCACACAGCAGCACCCGAGCACACATGGCACAAAGTCTGACCCACTCCAAGCCTCCTAAAGCCTTTGAGGGGCTGTGAACAGAGGCCCTTTCACTTGGCCCACATCCTAGAGTGGCTCAGGCAGTTTATTTTAAATCAAGTCAGTTTTTAGAGTTGCTGCTTATGAGCCAAGAGCATTTAATTTGAAATGCTACATTGTTTTTTAAAAAAAAAAATAATTAAGAGCACCCTCCCCCCAGCCTGGTCCATGAAGTTTTCCCTGGAGATGCTCAATTGAAAGGATCTGGAACTCATCACGGTACCATCTGCCTCTCTCCAAGAGGCGATCAATCATCCTGAAAGTTTAAACACCCACAGAGCCTTAATCTGTTATAGTGTTCACATCAACCCATTTTAAACAGTGAAAGGGAGGACATGCTGTCCCCTCATGGCACAGTGGTCAAGCCCCAGCTTCCATGCCTGCCAAGCTATAAAACACCAACATTTCCTAATTTTTACAGTCAGTGCTAAGGCAGAGATCCTTCTTCTTAGGGAAGACATAGGAACAGAAATGGAGAGCTAGGTGTGACACCAGCTCATCCATTGCCCTGGAACCGGGGTGCGAGAGCAGTGTGCATCCCAGCGTGGTGGCCTGAGGAGGCATGAGCACCCCCCCAAACCTTCTTTCCTTCTGCCCACACACAGAAACTTTGCCTGGAAGTAGAGAGGAGCAAAACTAATGCCTCGTCCTGCCATGACTAACATCAGGGGTGCACAAAGGTCTCCTCTTCCATAGGATATAGGTAAATTCAGAAGTCAGTGATACTGATGGCTCCATGACCCTCTGCTAGGAGCAGGCAAGAGGCCGGGCCAGACCTACAAGACAGCTTTATCCATCCCAGAGGAATGCTGATGGATCAAGAGATCAAGTATGTGGAGATCACTTTTCACTTGTGCTCTCTGCAAGCTTTGGTATTGCGCAACACTGGTGTTTTGGTCCACATCAGATCACTACCTGAGAACAAGAGTGGCCCCGATGCTACTGAGGTCAGCTTTTTTCTGCCCTGCAGTGGCCCAGTACACAGGCTGGGTGCTGCCAAGGAAGGTGGCAGGGGCCACAGCTCAGGTCCCCGCTGCCTGGTACATCCCTGTGTGTCCAAGAGGCACCATCGGGACTTTTGGGGATGGGCTTGTACAGAGAGACCAAGCGACCTGAAAGAGCTTGCCAGGAGAGCAACAACCAGCCTTTGAAATCCTGCTAGCACCACTGTCAACAGCAGCACACGGCTTGTATGGTTTGGATTTAGGACGCACCGGTGCAAGCCATCAGTGCTGGTACTGTTATGTGAAATACTGGGGGGAAAAATGGTACAAAGCGTTTACTATCATTTCTGGTCCTAGCAGATGAGTAGGCAGTCTATTAAGAGAGTTGAAATGAATGTAGGATTTCTTATAACAACCTGGGATGAGACATGCTGTCATCATTGGCTTAGAACAAGTCCAGCTCAAAAAACTCACTGTTTGTCCAGATTGGCAACAAATTGTTTGTTTTCTTAGACAAGAACACCGGGTAGTCCACAAGTTTGTGATTCATTCTCCACCACAAAGATCTCCACCCCAAGTCTCTCTAAAGAGACAGCTATTTGATGACCTGCTAAACCTTTCCTTAGCTTACTTGGGAGACTCCAGCCTGCTTCATTTTGCTGATCTTCATCTACAGGGAGAAATATATCGGGCAGCTGAAGGTTGTGTTCATCACTTCACAGTTCGAGTTCCTGGATGTGGTTCTCCTGCATTGGAGATAAGCTGTAGCCATGAATGTTGCAATTCTGGGAAATACACGGTGGTTCAAAAAAGCACATACATCCCGCCCCCAAAATTGTCTCTATTGGAGCTTAATAGAAAAGGAATTTAAGGTGCTGCTTAATGTGCATATGCAATATTAAACTCCCTAAATGGGTGGCAAATAATTCAGGTACGCTTACAGACCCAGACCTCGCAGAGGCTACAGACAAGCCTTCCACTGACTCTGCTGAGCCTTGTTACAATAGGGAGCAAAAGATGAGAATGTGATGGGCAGCAGAGGGGGCAGAATAGAGTGGGAATATTTGCAGATTTTATAGATGAGTATGTGAATTAGGGGAGTTATAGGAGAAATTCAGGCACTGAAATTTTGCACTAAAATATCCTGGGTTTTCACTATGTAGGTCCAGGAGGCACCTACATGTTGGCCAATTGTCAAAGGGACACCAGTCCACACTATCACTTCAAAGAGGCCACAGTAGTCACCACGGGATAAGTGAAAACAGAATAAATCTGACAGATGCCCTACATTTATGGATTAAAAGAGAAATTTTCCTGACAAGCTCTGAGCCCAAGCCAATCGTGCTGTGCTGCTGTATGCTGACTAGGGGAGGCAATCAAGGCGTGAAATGCAATGTCTGTCACAGACCTTTTCAGTCGCAAGCCAGCTGAGGATCTCTCAGCTCTGGCCATTAGGCAGGTCAGACCATAACAGGAATGAATCCAAGTCTGGGTATGGATCCTCCTTCAGAATCACTTCCACCAGCCAGAACATTGCTGGGTGAAAAAGGATTTTCAGAAACACACCTGTGTGACAAGTCATTGTCACTGGGAGCCAAAGGTGGTGATCACCCCCATGCCACTGGCCAGCTGGCTCCACTCTTCTGAGTTAGAAACAAGGACAGACCATGAGACCTGCTGCCTCTCTGGACTTGACCTGCAGGCCCATGGAGCTCACCTTGGACAGAGCTTTCATGAAAAGGGCTTTATTGAGGTAACAAAGCCACATCAGGACCAGTCAAGACTGATAATTAAAAGCCTTGGCAAGTCATCCCTAAATGAAAAATAGAGTTACAGCATGTGCTTTGGGAAAGTGCACAAAGGGCCAAAACTTAATTTTCCTTAATTCAGCACATAAAATCACTGGCTAGTGTCTGAAACAGAGCTGCTTCTGTGATGCCCACTGAGATTTCTCTGAAGAAGAGAGGGAGATAAATGTATTCAGGATGTAATGCAAGTAGCATGAGCTAAGCTTTGTTAATTCTCCTTCCCCATCCCCAGGTTTCACTGCAGTGTCACTCACAACACTAGGTTTTTACTGATGTCTACATCTGACGCATTTTCAAAGCCCAGAAGTGAACAGTGCTCAAAACACAGTGAGAGCTGCTTGAGAACCACTTTCCAATATTTATACAAACAACCTCAGAGCTTTGAAAACATCTCAAAGCTCCTGCGTCCCACGGAGGCCCTCCATCACACCCGTGAGCTCTGGGTTTGGCCCAGAGCACAGGAAAAGCCTGAACTTGTGAAACAGAAGTTAGTCAGATTTGACTAAACATCTGGTCATCGTCAGCGTGGAGAGCAGCACTCTGAGATGGGCATTTATGATTTTGGCCTTGAACAATTGTTATTTCTTACGAAATGAAGAATTTAAGAGTTTGCTGTATACAGGGCTGTTTATTGGCTCCTTTTATTGTTTCCATCGGTTTCCTTTTCCAACAGCCAGCTTGCAGAAGAAGCACAAATCGCATCAAGCAGACACCTCCCCAGACATCCACTGTGTTCTTTACTCTCTCAACTGCAGTTGCATGGCTGTCTGCCCCACAGAGCAGCTCCACCATGGGCTGGGAACCATCCTGCCGTGCATCCTTGCTGCTCCCAGGTCTGCCTGGGCTGTGTGCAGCACACTCAGATCAGCTCCATGGGATTAAAAAAACCACCCAGTTCAAGTTGCAATGATAATGCTTACAGAGTTTGAAATTCCGAAGAAAATGTATGACAGTAATTGCAAATTTGACTCCGCTTGGCAGCAGGGACTCCCTAGCACCTTCTGAAAAACCAGCCGTTCTCATCAGAGGTGCCTGCTTTGAGGCAGCCAAGTTGGAAAAGCGTTGGCCAGAAATGTGTGAATTAGTCAGGAACTCTGTGAGTAACAGGAAGGGAGGTATAATGACCCAGATGACTGCTGCCTCGTCACACACGGGCTGCGGGGCTCCACAGAAAATGTTAAGAGTATTATTCATCCTGCCACTCACTGGGGAAGCACACTTTCACTGCAAGGCTCGGGGGGGGACAGCATCCTGTCTGCCTGTCTGTGCCGTGTCCGTATAGCGCCCATGCTGGGGACCCCTCAAATACCTCTGTGGGACAAATGGGGGATAGGAGCTGTACTGACACTGTCACCACACATTCACAAAGCACACAGGGAAGAGGTGATCTCCAGGTCTTCTTTGGAGAGATAGAGAGTATTATTTAATGAAATTGCACAGGGAAACATCCCTCAAAACCCAGATGTTCTCAATAAGACAGCAATCCTGCTGATGGCCAGTGTTTATGTGCAGCACAGTGCCCTGTCATGGTCTCCAGGAGAGCTCAGCCCATGTCAGCGTAGCTACAGAGCAGAGAGCCCCTCATGATGCTGGCCAGGCTGGTGTTCCTCAGCCATGGAGAGATCTGTTGATACAACTGGAGCCCTCTATCAGACCTCGTTTGAAGTCTACCTCAAATGCAGACCACTACCCCATATGGGTAACAAAAGCCAACCATACTCAGACCTTGTAGAGGGAAATGCACAGACTTACCTGTGTCGCTGAAGAGCCTTGTCATGCACATCAGGGTCCTTCACACACTTTGCACTGAGCTTGGAGGGATTCAGAGCAGAAATACTTGAGCACTTGCTTTCCTGAACGGAGGTTGCTACTCCAGATTGTTTTTCTGTGTTCAAACAATCAGGTTAATCAATCAAAATAAACTCTCAGAAGATCTGTGGTCAAAAAGGATTAAAACCATCAGGGTTTTTGCCAGAAATAGTAGGCCCAGATACAAGGTTTGACCCCTCTTTTGACAAACACATAGAAAACATCTGCGCAGTCAAGCAAAAGTATGTAGCAAATTGGATCAAGATGATTCTGACCATGTTTGTGGGTTCCTGAGATCCTTTGTTTAGATGGGAAATAAGCAAACTAGTATGCAATTCTTATAGAGTCAGGATATGCATCAATTTATAGGGGGGCTTTTATGCCTCTAGATAAACGCTTTGCAGTTTGCTTTGTTTAAAAGAGCACAAGAGAAATAATAGGAGCATTTCCACAGTACAGGGCGAAGTTCACCATTGTCTGTAGGTTAGATTCAATGCAAAAATACATTAAAAATGAAGTCATGCTGACAAGTTAGTATTTTATTCAACAACATTTAAGAATAATTCAGTAGGGATGCTAAAATAGCAAATTTATGCCTGTTCAGCACTAAACAATAAAATTTCAATATTCACCCGTCGCATAGCAATATCACCAGCAAGTCAGAGCCCTGTTAAATGAAGAACTTTACAAATATATAGCAGAAGATCCAGTTCTTGCCAAGAGAAGTCACACTGACAAAAGCACATTGGAGCCTGGCTGACTTAGGCTATAAAGTCACCTAGAGCAAATCCCAATTAAACTAGGCATCTCCACCAAAGCTTCACTCGCCATTGCCTCCACCCACCTAGATCCCTGTTATTCCAGGTGGATATTTCCAGCTCTTGGGTCAAACCAAGAGTTTTGGATTAAGTTGCTGCATAACCCAAACTGATTTGGAGGTAATGACCATCACACCCTCTGAACGTGGGCTAAGAGAAACGGTACTTGTCTACCTTGTACAAACATTTGACCTTCTACGGAACCAAGGTGAGGGCTTAAAAGGCACAATCATATCTCATTTACCATTTCCATCACTCGCTCTCAGCTGTTTGCCTACACAAATGGCCCATTCCAGCTTTGCTGCTCGAGCGTGATCCCCATGGAGCATCTCGCTGCGGGCAGCTCTCCCCGGGAAGCTCCTCTACCCAGCCAGGAGCAACCGCTGGCTGCTGCTGACAGCAGAGGCTTTTGAACGATGACGGGCTAAATTCAGCTGCTGTTGCTGAGGTTGTGCCACTGAGATCTTATCACTCTGGGAAACACACATGGAAGAGATTTAAACAAATACAGCCACAGAAAGCAGAGCAGAACATTATATCTAAAACTACACCCATTAGAAAAAGTCCGGCAATGCCTTGTCTCTTGATAAATACTGAGCCTGCAGCCACGTCCTTTGCACGCAAGCCCAAGAGGAGGGACAGCCTGTCTGCCAGCTAGACTAGCAAAGGACAAGGGCAAGACAGAAGGTGTGGGTTTAGGCTATCACTGAAAACTCCTAATTATTTATACAACCAACAGTCTCCTGGGAACAGTAGTACTCTGGACCCACCTTTCTTTTGGTACTGCGATGACACAGGCTAAGCCACTCTGAAAATGTATGAGGTACTCCCATGTTTTAACTGGAACACTATCATAACTTTTTATTTCTTGGCTTATATTACTCAGTCAGGAGCATTTCATACAGCACTGGGCCACCTTCCAGGCATAACATCTACCAAAGGAATCGAGTATGTCCTAGTTTTTCTCAGAATACAGCCTGGAGCAAAATGACTACAATACAGCAAGTGCAGAAGAGAACCAGCAGCAGGGAGGTCAAATAGTAATTAAAACCAAACCAAAAAAAGAGCAAACCAAACCTGCCTAATCTATGACCCCAGGAGAAAATTATTGCAAACAACAAACAAAACCAGTTGCAATAATTCTGCTTTGCAGAACCAGCAATGCAACACAACTCTGCAGGGCAACATGTGAGTGGGGCAGCCCCAGTGTTCCCAACACCCAGAGCTGCTGGCTCAGCATTTGTTTTCTGCCATGGCAGGTATGAGCCTGGGAATCCCCACCTGCACACCGAGGAGATCACCCATGGATGGACATGGGGCTTCTTCAGCACCAGAGCAGCTGAAGGAGTAGACAAGCCTACTGCAGTTGTATAACTTCTAAAAGGCAACATCAATAGTGCATTAGCTGACCTAAACCCACAAGAGGGGAGCACAGCAAAGATATCTTGGGATCTACTTCCCTCATATCCAAATCACTGTGCAGTACGCAACTGTACAAGCGCTTCTTGACTAGGGGAAAGGTGCATCTAGAACTTAATTTCCAAGCATAATCAATGCCCCTGCCAAAGTAGGATGATCCATTCACAGAACCATTAAGGTTGGAAAAGACCTCTAAGATCATCCAGTACAACTGTCAACTCATCACCACCATGCCCACTAAACTATATCCCTGAGTGCTACAGCTACATGTTTCTTGAACACCTCCAGGGATAGTGACTTTACCAGTTCCCTGGGCAGCCTGTGAAGCACTCACCATGATCTTCCAGCAGCCTGTGGTAAGCAGCACCTCCAAAGGCCGGAAAAAGACAGAAACAGTTCCATTAACACATGTAAACACATAAGGAGCATGGAGATAAAAACATTCTTGAGTTATTTCTGATCCCACCATTCACATCCCTCTGAGATATCCTGTCTCCTGGGAATGCCCAGATTCACCAAGAAGTGCCATAACTGTAGTCTAGCTGACCTCCCAACTTCTACTTTAGATGGAAGAAAGATGCACTAAATAGCTCATCATTCCTCCAAGCAAGGAGAAGGACTTCTTCACTGTCATCCAAAAGACCCTTCTTCTATAGATGCCAAAACTTCCTTCCCTTCCCCCCACCACTGACCAGCCTTCATGGAGCCGTTCTCAGCCCCCAGCATCCATGATTAAAGGCAACATCATCATCTCATCATCTCTCTGACAAAGAATTATAAAGACTGAAACAGGGAGTGATGGTACAGCATAAGAAAACAGAGAAACCAGCATGAGCACCTAAGACCACTGCAGTTTGTATTTATGCCATACATCTGCATTCATCCTCTTCCTAATTGTTCTTATCCCTCTCTCCAAACAACAATGGGGAATGTTTTTTTTTTTCAAATATCAGACATAGGGTTCACACCTCTGAATGCCTATTCAGGTGTAAAATCTTGGCATAGTGTTGAATTTATGTTAATCCAACTCGTTACCACTGAACAATAGCCAGTGAATTGGCTATTGTTCAAAGAAATCACTTATCAAGGCCATGCCCAACAAAAACAAACTGTTAGTGCAAAGTTTTGAAGTGTATGAAAGGAGGATTAAGGAAGAAGGATGTTGTTGCAGTTAATATGTAAGATTAGGAGATGAGAGATCTGGTTTTTATTAAAGGGACTCTCCCTGGGATGTTGGGCAAGCTGTACAAAATCCCTTTATTTTCATTTCCCTCTGAATAAAATGGGAATAATACTATTTTCCTATCCGGTGGAGAGGTTTAGATCACTTCGGCCCTAATGCTCGCTATGCCCAACATCAAGATGTCTACGAATCACGAGGTGAAAGAAAAAAAACAACTCAACCAACCACATCCAATTGACTGAATTTTTAAATTCAAATAAATTTACTTTTATCCAACTTCCAAAACCCAAACCGACTACACACCATTAGGCTAAGAATAAGCATGAGAAATTACACTCTACAGGATAATTTTCTGGAGAGGCTGGAAGCCCCAGGAGAAGGGCTGGAGACAAACACAGCTCCTCAGCTGTGACCGCATGGCTCTGCCTAGGACAGTTTCATCAATTCTGCGCAGCGACACAGCATCCCAGGGGCAGCTGGAGCCTGGGGCACGTCCTGCACCCCACCAGCTCCCACACTCCTGCCTGCCTCACCCACCCGGGTCCTGGGCTTCAAGGCATTAAATTGCATTTATGCAGCTGAGATCTCTATGGTCCCGCAGAAGTAACCCGGTTTTAAGCTGCTGCCTCTTTGGAGCAAGCTGATGTGTTGCATCTTTTCCAGCAAGATGAGCAGCTTTTCAGCCTCGATGACAGATGAACAAGGGGTTTCTGAGGAAAGGCTGAGCCCAAGCCTGAGCTCTGCAAGCTGCAGATGTGCAGGAGCTGGGCACAGCCTGGCTGGGAGGGGACAGGACTGCTCTGCTGGTGACTTGCTGGACCAAAGGGCAATCGCATCCAGGGCTTCGTTTCCCACGTTTCTGGGGAAATTACTGTGCTGCCTCCTACATGCTTTGCGAAAGGATATAGCACAGAGCTGCACTGACTCCAGAGCCTGATCCTGCACATGGCCCTGGTGTGTCACAGCCAGAACTGCTACCCACCACTGTGAGAAATGGCCTTCAGTCATAAAAAAAAAAAAAAAGGAAAGAAGAAAAAAAAAGAAAGAAGAAAAAAAAAGAAAAAAAATCACTTCAAGCTTGGCAGAGCATCATAGAAAATTTTCAAGGAGGCCTGTTTCTCCCACACATTCTCTGCGACAGCAAGGTTATTATTATTATTGCAGTTTAAGATTACAGACAAATAGCCTTCAGAACATACAATGGGTGACTGCTTTGGCTTTTAAAATTAGGCCAAAACGCTGTAGATGTTAAAAAGGGCTGCTGAATGCCCGTATCATCTCTTTTCCCATTACCATCAGCAACACCATGCAATCCTCTGTAAAGTAAAAACACATGCTGGAGCAGTAATGATAATAGATGGATAGGCTGAGGTTGCCAATGTGCATTTCTGAGTGTAGGTCAAGCAAGACAGAACACAAAGGAGAAATACATCGAACAAATGATCTCAGATAATCACTCTTCAACCAGTAACTGCGTATCGAATCAAAACCACGATAAATTATCTCGCAGACAAATCCTACCCCCAATAGCAACTGAGAAATCCCAACAAGTATCCAGGAGGCCACCCACTCCAAGCACTGGGGTCAGCTGCTCATGGGTGGCCACTGCTGCTGCCTCCACCCACCTCTTGGAGGGTCAAGATCTCTATGGTGGGTGTGGAGGGAGATCATCTCCATTCAACCTTGGCCTTGCAATACTTCCCAAGTATTTTCATTGTCAATACAGTTTCCCTCACAAACAACTCTAAAGCAGGTTTTGATGACGGTCTGAGGCTTCTCATTGCTCTTACCATAAAAGCACAGCAGAACATGGAAAACACGGGAGTCATCAAATCTCACAGTTACACCGGGATTAAAGAAAGTTCAAATTAAACCTGGAAGAATCCCATGGCGCTCTGTTTTTGCTAAGTTGCGTGCCACCCAACTGCAGCACACCCCACTGCAGCACACCCCACGGGTGCCTCGCCAGGCAGCACCACGGCGGCTCGGCTCAGGGGTGCAGGCAGCCCTCATGGTCCCAACATCCCTTCCTTCCCTCTCCTTCCCAGGGAGCAAGGCTGTGGAAGTGCTACCTGGCTGGCTCATGGTGAACAGTGTGAGACATCAGGAGGGATGGAAGTGGTCTGCACTCTTCCAAAGGCTCCGAGACATGCCCTCATGAATCAAACAGCTGAAATTAAAACCCAGCAGGTAGATAACTGGGGCAAAGGTTGTGAATTTGCAAAACGTTGGAGGAAAGTGTTTTACAGGTCCTCCTTCCTTCCCCTCCTCCCTTTGTTCCCTGGCTAAACGCACAAGGTTTTCTTTGGGACATGGCTTTCCACATCAGTCATGAGCAGCCATTTGCCTGGCAGTGACAGGGCTATCTGGTATGGAGAGGGGTCGCCGGGCTGACATCGGCCTGTGACTCGGCAGCTCCCACCCTGAAACCTGGAAGTTCCCTGCTCCCAGCTACCTTGTGTGCTGCCTCTTGGGTTGCCCTGGTTGCTGCTGCTGGGATTGTTTGTGCTGCGCTCCCCCGGACAGATTCAGCAGGGACAGGCTGTGCCAGCAGCACACATGGACAATGAGGAGGAGGAGGAGCCATTCCTGGCTTGTGCCATGGCCAGTCTGCCCTGTTGCATGGAGAGGGACCAACTTCAGCCCTCAACACATCCTCCCACCACCATCCCTGCTCCTTGCCCTCTCTGCATCAGCCCACGGGTTGAGTCCGCAGCACCTCTGACACCCACACACATCCTGCTCCCACCGATGCCCTGGCAACGCTTCTTTTTTAACAAACTAAACCCAGGAACCAAACACAACACAGGGCACAGAAGGAGCATGAGGGCTATTAAGGATCCCCATGTGAAGTACCCACCTCACTGATGCCAGCAAATCACAGACCAAATGTAATCTCTTTGAATGGAAGTGCCTCAAGACATCGATCATTTGGGGGGGCACAGGGACCACCTATCCCACGCCAGCATGGTACAACATAGGGCTTGTCCACAGCTTGGTTGCTGTCAAACAGAACAACGGGGAGAAAGCCCTTGGCACTGATGAAGGCAGGCAAAGCCAGCACACTGACACAGCAAGAAATGAAATGAAATGCTGGGGGAGGATTTGGCCTGTCATCACTTAAAACTTGCAAACACAACAGTGGTTATTACCAGAGTTGAACAATGAAACTGGAAAAAAAAAAACTGTCTCCACTAAGACAATTGCTGAATCAAAACAGCTACAAGAAGTAAAGTTGCTCTTCCTTAATAGAAAATGCTTGGCTTCCCATGGTACATATCTCGTCTCAACTGTTTTAACACCTTGTGCCACATGCTACAGAACAACGTGGCTCAGCAGCTCAAGCAGGCTGTCAGAAAGCTGCAGCTAAGGGTGGCCACAACTCCAAGTTTGGGAGAAGTCTAAACCTCTTGAAATCTGGTTTCACTCTGATTTGCAACAAAAACTAACATTTACAAAATTTCTCGTGACACAGAACAATTTTCCCATCTAAAAAGAATATCTGGTAAACATCAGCATGAGGCATTTCTGCAATCAGCTGTTCCTTCCACAAAGCCCAGTAGCTCTGAATTAAATCAAGATGAAAAAACACAGTGAAATTGTCGGGGAACCTCTGCTCCCATCCCACCCCTTCCCCTGTTCTCCCAGCTCCCATGGACAGTCTGGAAAGCCTCACAGCCTGGCTTATGTTGAGGTTGTAGGTTTTGGGGAGCTAGGCTGCAGGGCTTGGAGCCCAGTGCCATCCTTGGTGTGAAGCCAATGAACCTCCAGGTGAAACCAGCTGGTTTCACCAACCTCCAGGTGGCCAAACCAGCCCCACTGAGGCCAGTGGGAACCCAGCAGGATGCTCAGCAGCGCCCAGGCATTGGCATTCAGCATCTGATCCACTGAGACACTTCTGGTGGTGCCAGAACCAATTTGATTAATCATCTTCCAACAACTCAGCTTGCTTCTGGGAAATGCATCTACATTTTTAAGCACTGGTTGGACTGGCAGGAGGCCACATTGGCCAACACAATGACCACCATGCTCAACAAGTAAAGAAGCCCCTGGAAAGTTGGATATCAATGCCATGAAATGCTACATTTCTACAGTACAAAGTTTCATTAACACCTATTTATTTCATCCCAGTTACTTACACCCACCCCAGCAACCATTACCAGTTTCCCCACAGTTGCGTTCGAAGGAAGCTGCTCTTGGTGCCATTCCTAACACATGTGGTGGCCCTAGGAGAATGCTTCCACCTAACATGACCAACAAATAAGGGAATGAGAGGCACACAACCAAGATCTGCTTGCTTAGATCCACTGCCAGGCTGGAAACAAAAATTCCAGCTGCTGGGATGGCTAAAACATGTTCCCTTTGTACTCACAGTACACTCAGAATTACTTCTCTGGTGTCATCCTGGGAGTTTCCTTGAATATAATCTCCTTTGTTTGTTTGTTTGCTTTTTTTAATTGAGAATCTCTGGGGCCTTTTGAGCCAATTCTGGTAAAGCAAAAGAAAAAAAAACAAAACACAAATCCACTCCAACCAAACACCAATGAAACTTCAGATTCAAGAAGCAACCCGGGAACACTGTGGCTCCAGTATCTCTCTCCATCAGCAGCCAGGGAACGGCTCTGAGGCGGCACTGCTGCTTGGCAGGCAGGAGCGGGCAGCTGCGGGCACCGGGCTCGGAGCACCGCTGCAGAAAACAGCCCGGCTCACAGCACGCTGCCGGCGGCCACCTTCGCTCAGCCCCCCAGCTACGGCTGAAGAGGGGAGTTCAACGAGCCAGGCAGGCTCACGGCCAAAACCTAGGGCAGGCAACAACCCTCACCATGTCCCGGCAACCCCAACCCTGATATGTGCACACCCAGCTCTGGTTTTCAGCAACAACAAACGCGGAGGGGGGAAGCCTTCCCTCTGCGAGGAGGTGAAAGGCCGGTCCGTGGGAACAGGCGGGTGTCCAGCGACAGCAGCCACACGCCCAGGCCCAGCCTGATGCTGGCTGTGCCAGGATCAGTCAGCTGGTGAGCGCACACCCTGCACCCATGGCACCTGGGGTGCTCACCCCGGCTCATCGGCAGCCATGTCCTCGGCGGAGCTCCCAGCACTCTGGGGCTCTCCTCTGTGGCCTTCCTGCTCCCAGCCCTTGAAACCACCCCTCTTTCCCCCAAAGCAGCCTTGACTGTCCCCACAGCTGGTGGACTTGTGGGACAGGCAGTGCGAGGAGGCTCCAGCTGTGGTAGGGCGGCTCTGAGGAGGGGAAAGCCAGGGCAGCCCTCAGGGGGGCCAGCAGTAGGATGGGGTTCCCAGCCAGCCCAGAGAAAGGATCACAGATGAGCATGTATGGCCCAGGTAGCCATTCAGTGACTCCTGTGAAAACCATGATCCTGGTGGACTCCGGTGGGAGGTTGATGCCAGCAGCCTCTGACCAAGCAGCACAACACCAGCAGACGGGAACAGATAAACTAGAAGATCCCATGGGAGATTAGGCTGCAGTTTAATATTTTGCTTCATGTAAATATAGTATCAGTCTAAGCTGCAGTCACCTATCCCACCAGCCTGTAGTTCTCAGGCCCTAGAAAAATTCTTCCATATAGATCAAAAGGGGCACTGCAGAGGCTGCCGCTTACCTCCAGGTTTTTCCTTACTGGTGCTCAAACAAACACTGAGATTTAAGGCTGAGGTCCCCCCCAAGTAGGTGACCCCATTCCCTCCTCCTGGGAGCACAGCAGCCTTGGCAGGGCACTGCCCTTTGCCCACAGCAGAGGCACAGAGCCGGCTGCACACCACAGGTCCCCGATGGACCCTTCTCCTGCACACCTCTGCTGAGCATCATCTGCAGGACAGCAGGGGAGGCAACAGGGAAAGACAAATGGTGATGCTGGAACATGAAGCTGGGGCCAAGAAGAGGTGCTCTGACCACGCTGGCTCTTGGGCAGCAGCGAGGCAGTCCAGCACTGCACAAGAGCCCTCTCCCCCAGGCAGACTGGGAGCCAAGGCAGACTGGGAGATGGCAGAGCAAGGGCAGCCTGCAGCAGTGGCAGGGTGTTTCCCTGCTGGGCAGGGACCGAGGGTGACTCAGGCTGCGTGGAGCTCTGCAGAGACCTTTGGTCCCCCCAGCCTAGCTGGAGCGCTCGCTGCCACCATGTGAAGAAGGAGACAAAGGTGGCCCAGGCACAGGGCAAGCCACCATCAAGGAGTCACAGCTCGAACTACGCCTTTTCCTGCCTCAGATGCCCGAGTGCAGAGAGATGATGCAAGACCTGCACTTGTCCCCATCACCACACCCACCAGGGACAGTACCAGCTACCAGCACGTCACAGCCAGTGACACAAGGGTGCAAGGGACACTGTGGCACAAGGGACACCGTGGCACAAGGGCTGGGATGCCTCTTTCTCTCTCTGTCTCTCCTGTCACTCCCAACGTGAGATGATCCCAATTAAAGAAGCGAGGCTGTCACAATTTCAGCTGTACAAGTAAGATGAGAAAACTAATGGTGTCACCGAGTGTCTGCAGGAACAAATTTACAAACCTAATCACCTCCCAGCATAGCCAGGCTGCCAGTGCCTGAAGGAGGGTGATAGGGAAGAAGAAAGCTTTTGGGACTCTTAAAGAATATTAATTCACACTAATAGGAATCGGATCTGTCCTTGCCTCTAATCAGCAGCAGAACTGAGATCCTGAACAGGAATATTAATGCAAGTGCTCCATGGGAGACAGAAACCTCACAAAACCTTTCTCAAATTATGAGAATTAAACATTAGAAGAGCAGCACAGCAAACTGCAATGCAGTTTTGGTGTCAGGAGTCTGCTGGAGGAGGAGGTTGAGAAATTCTGTAGAAGTATCACTGCCTCCTGGCAGTGCCCAGGACCACAGATCCCTATTGACTGCTAACCCAACACATAGATTTTTCCCTCCAGACACCCTCCCAAACCCGGATACAATCCCTGTTTCTCCTATAAAAGACATGATAACTGAATTTTTAATCCTAGGTCTATCAGGTGCATCCTCTGTGCTTGATAAAACCCACTACATGGGAACAGGAAAGAAATCACTTATTGTGACAGTTGTATTTTTCTATATAGCTACCATTATGTTTTGGGGCAGGGAAATACTTCTGACACTTCTTTTCAATGAGGTCCGAAGGATTTTGGGTGTTCACCTTGAGATACAGCACTGAAAATGAGCAGCTCTTCCTGAAAACAAAGCTGATGGGGAATGCTTGACGCTGAGAAGGGGACAGATTCAGGATACCACTTGCTACTGAAGCCTTAGGCAGAAGAGGGGCTTGACTACAAGTTATCACCCTGCAGGTGTCAGGCAGGTCTTTTAAGTTATTTTGTTCTCTCTCGTTCGTTTTTTCCCTCTGCTGTGTGTTTGGCCCAAGGGTTACAAAGCAGCAGAGCACCTCTGCAGCACAGAGCCTCTGCAGGAATGAACCAGCCTCGTGCTGGGAGAAAATCCCCAGCCAGATTGGCACTTTGCTGAATGGGAATGTATCAACTCCCTCCAGGTTTCTTACCAAGGCCCAGGTAGGACACTCGGATCATTCCTGTACATCCCACCCTGAAGCTCTTGCTGCCACATCCCAGATGCCTGTGACTACACAGTGCCACAGGGCAGGGATGTACCTCCTGTACTTACTGTATATTAGGGCCCACAAGAACAAAGGAAAAATGAGTTTTTACCTCCCTGAGGAGAAATGAAAGGTTCTGGTGAGCATGAAGACACTTACTGCAGAAGAGGACAAAAGCAAAACCTCATTAGGAATGCACACAGGTCAAGCAGCTCTGTGCAAGCTGAGCCCCCAGCCCTGACGTGTGCACGCTCCCACTCTGCTACCACACATCCCACGCCATCCGGCCTGTCAGACCGACATGACTAATATTTGCTTTACTCAGGGTTCACCAGCAAAATCCAGCAGCGAGACCTCCTGCCTCAGCCACATGGGCCCACGCAGGTGCTGCCAAGCCAGGGCTGTCTGAGGAGGTGGCAGGAGGGACGGACAGGGAGATCCTGGAGTGCTAGAGGACAGCGGCCTCCTGTCCCCCAGCCATGTCCCCAGCATTGTGGGCAAAAGCGAACACAGAGAATCCTCCAGATCCTGAAACACCCTCTCACTGCTCCTGTGCCCAGAGGAGTGAACCACTGAGCCCCATGGCATGGTGAGGAGAGAGAAGGATGTGTGCCACACACACAGGGTGCCATGGGGACCCCATGCACCCTCCGCCTCCCCCTCACTGCCCAGACCTCTCCTCAGCTTCACTCTGGTTTCAGAAGTTTCCTGTTCCTAGCTATTAGAGAAAAGCAAAGCCCAGGGGCCTTTGAGCTTCCTAACTCTGCGAGACACAGAGTGCCCGCAGCCACCATCCCGGAGCGCTCAGCATCTCCTCCTGCTCTCCCTGCTAAGGCAAAGGTCCTGCTTCCCGCCCTGCTCCATCGCACAACAGACCATCGCCTCTGTAACGGGGAATGGGATTAATTCATGACAACCCAAGAGTGATCCTTTGGTTCTCAATTATTGATGGAAAGGGAGAAGTCTATTTTTTTAACCTTTGAAATGAAATTACCCCCAGTTAAAACAAGCAATTTACTTTTTATTTACTTTATGACAGCTAAAAAGTTGATGTGCCGGAGTATTTTTAGCAAAATTTCTTTGCAACCTGCGTGTCAGTACTGTATCTTAATTTTTCTGTACACTCAGCAGACGCACAGTAACAACTGCATAGGAAATTGCAGAGCATTGATGTCTCAGGCTGCCATCAAAACAATAAACAAGTTAAGGAAAGACCCTCTTTTTCCCTGTCACTTCACATGACAGATCTCCTTAATTAACTAGTTTGCTGGCAGAGAGAATTAATGAATGATAAATTGGCTTTCTTTGCGATTAGTATCTCTATTATTTTCTTATATATCAGGCTAATTTAATGTTAATGAAAGTGAGGAATAAAAGCCTCGGGTACTGGCGGGAGGGGGCGCGCTGCAGAGGATTCAGGAAGCTGCGTAAGGAGCTCAGATGCCCCGGACCACAGCTGGGCCTGCAGCCCCGATGCTGCAGAGGGGCAAAGCCGGGCAGGGGTCCCCGGGCGCAGCTCCCTCCCCCCCGCCCCGCAGACGCCGTGGTGCCGTGCGGACATCACCGCGCGCCGGCAGCCCGGGAACCGCGGCGGGGTGGTGACGTTGGGGAGTGGTGATATTGGGCGGGTGGGTTTTCCAGGCGGCTTCAGGAAAGTCTGTGCAGTGCGGGGCGGGGGGCAAAAGGCGGGCGGATGCTGGGAATGGATTAAAAGGCTGACCAGGACCCCGCACTCGGACCGCGGCTGCA
>NW_010322419.1:0-215 GCF_000700745.2 Antrostomus carolinensis
TTTTGGGGGTAATTCTGGATTTTTTGGGGTGTTCATGAGGGGTTTTTGGGGTGTAGATGGAGGACGTGGAAGCCAACGTGTGGTTGAAGTTGTTGGAGGACATGGGTTGTGTCTCCATCAACCATCTCGTCGTCCCCATGGGGATAAAATTTGGGGGTGGGGTTGATATTTTTTGGGGTACATTGATATTTTGGGGGTAATTCTGGATATTTTGG
>NW_010322420.1:0-9772 GCF_000700745.2 Antrostomus carolinensis
ATTTATTTGGAAGAGGAAATGTAGGCTTTTATTTAATTTTGTAATCATATCATTCAAAAAAAAAAAAATGAATAGGTTGGGATTTTTTTTTGGTTCTCATTTCCTCATACTATTTACTTTGAGCTGTCCAGGCCTGAGGAATTTCAGCCAAAAGGTGATGAAAAAATGAGAACAGAAATGTAATACTGAAATGTTTAAATAACATCAACTCTAGCTGTCATCAGAAGCCAGCCCTCTTCTTGTTCACTGTGGAAGGAGTGAAGAGAGGGCTCCTGTCAAAGAACCTGACTGTATTTTTATAGGGTAATAGATGCATTCATGAGAACTTCTGATTATATGGAAGTTTCATCAGTTCAGTTTTGGAGAATGAATGGCTTGTGATACAACAATGAAATTTTGTGAAAAGGAATGACTTTGCCTGGGAAATGTGTTTATATTTTCACCTGGTCCTGCTACAAATACATAAGTAAGTGGGAAAGAATCTGCTGGTGGTCCTGTTCTTGTCTTTATTCCCATTCAAATTTTGCTATGTTGCTGCTGAAACTCTTCTACTCTACTGAAAACAACCCCCTTCCTGTGAAGAACTTTTGCAAACATAAGGCAGTTTCACCACAGCCTGTGGAAAAAAAAACCAAAAAAGGTACCTCACATTTCAAGAATATTTAGCTTTATTGCCCAAATTTCATTTGACTCTAGTAAATGCAATTCCCATGTTCACCCTTTACCTCACCAACTCACTTGTGGTCCCATCTGTAGCATCTGCTCTGCCAAACCACCCACCAGGGTGACTTGCCTTTCCCCCATAAACTTCTTCTCCAGTGATTATTTATTTTCAGCACAGATCTAAAACTCACGGGAAATAATGGGAAGATTTCTGTGGAATCTGGAGCAAATATTGACTCTTCAAAGTGCTCTAGGAAGCAGTTTGCAGGACAGAAGCTGTTTTAGGGAGCACCTAGCTCTTGCAAGCATTGCTCACATCCATTTCAGATTCATGAGGGAGAGCTTTTGGCAGAGAAAAGGGCTAACTGAACCAGACCCAAAGGTTTTTTTTTGTTTGTTTGTTTGTTTGTTTTTTTTCATGAGCTGAATGCCAGAAAAGGGAGGAAAGGGCACATTGCAACACCTTGTGACTACAAAAGCAAAGCGGGACTAAGCCCGTATGCTCTAGATAACGTGATTCTCCCCTCCATCTGCTTTGAGATCTGAATTGCTGCTGTCCCTGATGATTTCATTTGCGAAAATGCAGTGGGCTGCTTCTGCCACAAGTCATGTGGACAGGAGGGGGACAAGGGGGAGGGATTTTATGTCATAAAGATAACAAAATCATCCCTGTAATGCGCTGTGATTTATTGCTCTGTCTTGTGGCCTCAATAACTTTGATATCTTTGCACAGCATCTGCTCTGGAAGCTTGAGTTTTACACTATTTAAAGCTGCTGCAGCAAGTCAGACCTCCTCAGCTTCCAGGAGAGGTCAAGGGGGATCTTCTTCAGATATTCAAGAAGCATTTGGACAATACCCTCAGACACATGGTCTGAATCTTGGGATTGTCCTGTCCTAGGACAAGAGTTGGACTCGATGATCCTTGTGGGTTCCTTCTAACTCACAACATTATGATTCTATGATTCTGTCTGAGGTTTATTCTTCAGTCTCACTGTGCCCAAGTTATTTGCTGCCAATGCAGCATCCTCCATCAGTGGTAGGCATCTCATGTCCTGGGCAAAGATGCCTGGTTAGATTTTACTTATAAAATCAACTCTGTGGTCTGATATCAGAATGGATAGCAGGAATTAAAGAGCCAGCTGTGGATTTAGAGGTGTGGGAAGGAGAGAGGTTAGTAGTAAAAGGTGGCAGTGTGGTATTATCAGGATGTCATCATCAGGATGCCTGCCCCAAACCCTTTGACAGTGGCATATGTTTCTGTAAGTCTTTTTTTTCTGCATGTTTTGCTCAGTTTATTGCTCAGGGAATCATTGCTTTTCCCAGGGACTTGCAATACTGTTCCCACTCAGACTGAAAACCCTCTCCTTTCCTCTCTGAACATCTCCTCCTTGCCTGCTCCAGCCTCCACAGAGCACAGGAACTGCATGAGGAAGTGTCAGGGAAATGATTTTGCTTTAAAAACAGCCAGTTTATTTCAGCACTCATTTGAAGGACTCACCGTTGCACCAACAGGGAATTTCTGTTCACAGAGACAGTGTGTTCCCATGCTCCAGGAGAGCCAACAGTCTCATAAACACACTCACCTGTGATGATGGAGATTCAGGCCATGAGCCAGCAGATACCTTTGCTAATTCCTACAAAAGTGAATGTCTGCAGTTGGAGACATCAATCCCCAGGTTATGCCTAAGAGGGGAAAATTTCCTTGTTCAGTATCTGGCACAGCAGGGATATGACATTTGGCATTTCAAATGCCAGGAGAACACCTGAACAACAGTGGAAAGAGGAGAGAAAGTTTGTCTCTTTCTCTCATGTGCATTTCAGGAACAAAGCTTAAAGAGTTTTAATTTATCTCCACATAAAACTGAACTACTTTTGAATTCTTGCAGGATATAAAATAATTTCCCACTCAGCTCTACCAACTCACATCACAGACTGGTTTGGGTCGGAAGGAACCTCTGGAGCCATCTGGTCCAACCCTCCTGCTCAAACAGGGCCACCCAGAGGATCATGTCCAGGCAGCTTTTAATCATCTCCAGGGATGGAAACTCCACAATCTCTCTGGGCAACCTGTGCCATTTCAGGGAAAGAAAGCTTTGAGTCTTGCAGTTCATGCTGAAACATCCTCATCCCTGTCAGCTGCTCATGGGTTCAGGGTTTTGCACTGGACATGCCTTTGATTCCATAGATATGAAATACTACTTTTGGTCAACATGACAAGCATTTTTCTTCCAAAATTTAGCCTTGAAACTTACAAATTTTAGCAGGAAGCAGCAGCACAAATCTTTAAAATTGGGCAGCGGGTAGGACCTGCTGCTTTTAATTCTCTTCTAACCTTTGCTGAGCTTCTGCTCTTTAAATTGCTGCCACAGCTGCTTAATTCCCCTCCCAGCATTATCAGTTGTAGTTTATTATTATTATTATTATTTTTAAGGTAACACCAACAACCCCAGGCTGTACCCTACCACGGTCCTACTGGAAGCTCCCCACAGTCAAAGGCAAAGGGAAATCCTCACCACCCTCTTTCACTGTGTGTGAAACTTATGGCAGAATCACAAGAATAAAAAGTTTCTCAAAATACATTTTCTGATTCTTGAACCCATTGGCTGGCTTTTATGGTTTGTACTGTCTTTTTTGGGGGAAAATTTTTGAGATTTTCCTTATTGTCCTGTTTCCTTATTATATTTAATTTATGTAGCTTTATGTCTTTTTAAACAAAGCATAACTGCAAGAGTTTTCAATTGAGTTTATAATACATTGCTACTCAAGGAAACAGTTCTCACCTTCTTGCCAGAATGCTCCCAGTGATGCCCTGGCCCCTTTCTTGTGTCAGGATAAACATTCAGGCAGTTTGATCAATACTGAATTGAGCTTAAAAAAACCAGTCACATCCCTTCCCTCTGCAACCTGTATCAGTTTCCAGAATAAGACTCTAGTTTAAGGTCAACCTATTGTATTATTATTTTTGCTACAATTGCTACTTTTATTTTGCTATTAGTGTTCTTATTGGTACTATTCCTACCTGTCTTTCAGTGAGGAAAATTATGACACATCCATTTTCTGCAAAAACACATATAAGGATACTTCTGACTCTGGAAACAGCCAACAGTTTGGGTGTAGTTCAGTAAAATTTGTGGATGAAGAGACTTCATGCCATTTTCACCCCCCTAGTGGCTTTACTCCCAAAGAAAGAGCAAGTTGCTCCTAGTGCCCTTTATTAACATTGTACTTGGCTGTTAGAGTGTGTCTTCCTCTAGCAGCTCATTGCAACACCTAGGAGAGCCTGGCAATTCCCCCAGGGAAACCGGCTCCATTTAAAATGGGAATTACAAGCCTTTTGGTGCTGAACTCAGTAGTTTGAAACCCACCATCTGCAGTCTTGCTGCAGTACTGCTATATCCTAATTCCATCTGTTAAATCTCAGGAGAATTGAGATGATGAGTCTGGCATTGTGAAACACCATCAAGCTTGGGCAGAAAAGGGAATTCCAGGGCCAAAAGTAAATTAGGGAATCTGAAGCTGTCACCGCTGGAAATAATGCTCGCCTGTGTAATGAAAAAAGGGACTGCTGAAATTCTGTGCTGAACAGAGCTACTGAAAACACACTGCTTTTCTGTCTCCAAAAACCTGTCTCTACGTGTCTTTTGTAGATCTGTGCTTTCCCCTTAACTTAAAAGCCAGAAAAAAATTTCCCTTGTCTTCTCTGGCACAATCTTTATTGGACTGATTGCAGCACAATAACTCCAACTCTAAAACCTTTTCCCTCTGATTTTCCATGTGCAAGCCAGTTCAGATTACCTTAGCTGGGGCTTTCTACTTTATTCTACTTGTTCATGCTGGAATGTACCAACTGTATCCTGATAACATTAAGGTCTTGCATTTAATACCCCTCCAACTGTCTCCCAATTGCCTTTAGCTCGGCTACCTAAACCATCCTAGTGGTAGCTACAAACCTCTCAGTTCCTCTGATCTCCATCCTCTTCCTCCTCTGTAAAGCACACAAAATAGCCTTTTTTTTTTTCCCAAGTTCAGGAAGGCTGAATAATTCATTGCAGAAGGATGAACATAGGTCTTTTCATCTGTCCCTGAATGGATTCTGATCTCAGTGAATGCTTATTGTTATTCATAACTATTCTGCAGCTAGTTTGGATAAACAGCTTCAAACCAGAGGGCTGTTTCCAAATGGTTCCTTGCTGTTCCCTACCCCAGGGCTAGTGGTAGCAAGTGCTTCTGCTATCAAGTAGGTGGCTGAAAGTTCAGAGAGGGAAGATGAAAGATGGGAAGCAAAGGAGATACAGGAAATTATAATTTTTTTCCACACTACTATCCTTGTTCTCAAGCATATTTGGATGTTTGCTGGAAAAATGGTCATTCCTTAAATGTTAATGTGAACAAGCATCCTTTTGTGGGAATGTTCCAAGGGACATGGACACTATCACCCAGAACAGCTCTGTGGGATTCAGAGGAGTGTGTTTGAAAGCTGCAAGTCTCATCGCAAGTGCCTCATCTTTCCTGCTGCTCATCTCCTGCTCCTCCTCTAAAGAGCAGCCGTTCACCTCCACTCTTTGTTTGCTCTCGTTGGGGATTTGGAAAGGGTTGTGTGGTTCTGGTACCAAACCTCAGCCTTGGACATGAAGATGAATATCTGGAGCCAAGGTTCAGCCCAGGCATGGTCAGGACCTCTTGGAATCATGGTCAATATCTGGATTTGTATTGTGTCCCATGAAATATGGGGTTTAGAATCTGACTGTTGGATCATGTTTAATTTTAAATACAAAGAGGTTTTGCTCCTAGGTCTGTTTTCCTAAATTGCATCTTTTGAGGGACCTTGAGGAAAACTCCATAGATTGCCCAGGTAACACATCTAAAGTCTACCCCCAGGTAACAGGTGAATAATTTGCCTTCACAGCTATCACCTCACAAATATGTTTCAAGGGACTCCAGAGTTTCCCACAAAACATCACATGGTGCTCAGTGAAATGACAACACGTAATTACTTAGTGAAAATGTGTCACTTCCCATATCCATTGGGAACAGACAGAGCTAGGCAAGGTGTTTAGCTGTGTCACTCCACTTCTCCTTGCACATCACCTTTGTCTGATGCTTTGGGACAGAGACATCACTTCATCAGCAACAGTGGAAATTCTGTTTGCAAACAATGTGTAAACTTTCAAGGGGGATGGAGATAGAATGGGCTAAGTATTTGAGGTTCCTCAGCAAAACAGAATATTTATCAGAGCAAACAGGCACAGAGAAACTAACCGGGAGTTAATAAAGGAGCTACATTCAATCACTAAGAGAAAGAGGAAGATTGCAATACTATGCTTGTGTCCAGCTGTAGAAAGCTCAGTAAATTTTTCTGCAGTGCAAACTCAGAAGAAGGTTGATCCATAGATCTGGGCATACTCAAGTGATCATAAATTTATTTTTCCTTTGCCCTCCAAGCTCTCTTCACTTGCATTCCCAAGTACTCTATGCAGCTGGGAAGGCAGGAGAGAACTATAACCCATGATATTGCCTCTATATTATCCTCCAAACTGAAGTCCCTGCTGCAGAATATCTTCCCTTTGTGGATGCTGAATGATGGACAGATGGATTATTCACATGCCAGGTACCATTCCCAGCATAAAGAGTAAGCAACCCCTTCTTTCACTTTCCAAATGGAGCTGAGCTGATCTGGAAGCCACTGAGAGAGAATAAATATGGAGCATGACTGTCTGGCATTCCCACATACTCACGGCTACTGGACTATTGCCATTACCTTAAAAAACAATTATAAACTGCATAAATCAATACCATTTTAAGGACAAGCAGGGGCCACATTATCTGTTGTTTCAAGTTTCCTAGAGAGATGGATGAAATAAGAAAACAGTGGAGAAATCCAGCTTTATTTATTAGGCTACAGCACTGGTGTGGGCATGGCAGTGAGATAATCATCTTAGAATCAGAGAATCATAGAAACACAGAATGGTTTGGGATGGAAGGGACATTTCAAGGTCACCTAGTCCAACCCCCTTGCAGTGAGTAGGGATGTCTTGACCTAGATCAGGTTGCTCAGAGCCCCTTCCAACCTGACTGTCAATGTTTCCAGGGGTGGGGCTTCTACCACCTCCCTGAGCAACCTGTACTAGTGTTTCACCAGCCTCAGTGTAAAAAATTTCTTATATCTAGTCTAAATCTCCCCTCTTTTAGTTTAAAACCATCACCCCTTGTCCTATTGCTACAGGCCCTGCTGGAAAGTTTATCCTCATCTTTTTTGTAGGCCCCTTTAAATATTGAAAGGCCATAATCAGCTCTCCCTGGAGCCTTCTCTTCTCCAGGCTGAACAATCCCAGCTCTCTCTGCCTTTCTTCACAGTAGAGGTGTTCCATCCCTCTGATCATTTTTGTGACCTTCCTCTGGACCCACTCCAACAGGTCCAAGTCTTTCTTTCATTGAGGACTCCAGAGCTGGACACTTAGAAAACCCATGTTCAGAGCTCATAGTGATGGACCAAACTTTGAGGAAGCCTTGCAATTGCCAGAGTGCCAACCTAATCTGTGAAAAGTCTGGTGTCCTTTACTATGGAATTCAGCTCTCAGATTAATCTAATAAAAATCTTGATATTGGGGAAGAATGGCAGGGTAAAATGAGTTATGATAAGCAGAGCTGTGATATGGTACCAGTAGGTGATAACAATCCACTTTGAGGAATGTTGCACTGGGATGACTCAGCATACCCAGGAGGAATTAGTCAGGGTCAAGGAGCATCACTGCCTACAGAATTTGTGTGGGCTTCCCTGCTCGCAAGAAACAACAGGTGCTTAAATGCAAGGAGGAATGAGGTTGGAATTGTTGGTCAAGGCCATTGGGGTTGTTGGATTTTGAGTTTCTTCAGTGCATCTCAGACTTGCAGCAATCAGTGTATCAGTCTTCTGTTCATCTTCTTAAAAATGTAGGAAAATAACATTAAGAGTGAGCTCTGAGCTAACACTTACCTCTTTAGTGGGCGTAAGGAAGTGGTTTTGATTGTAGCAAGGTATTTCCTCAGTGTGTAACCATCACTGTCTGCTGGGGTATCAGAAAAGAAACATCTCAAAGGCCTCAGGGCACAAGGTATTTCTTTTTATTGTGCTGCTACCCTCACTAAAGGGCCATTTTCTGGGGAACACTGACTAGATGTCCTCCAGAAGTACTATTGCTCTGGTAACAAATGCCAGTCCTAAGTCAGGAACCATACCACAACTACACTTACTTTCATCTTGGCTGTGGCACGGGCTCTCAGACTCACATTTGGAGGCATCATGCTTTCTACTGAGTCAGATGAAAATGAGAAGAATGTTTTTAGTCTTTATGGAGAGAACCCTTCTTCAGGGCCACTCATCCAGTGCTCCACTTCGACTGAGTCATGTATTTTCATTATGGCTGCATATGCACCTGTATTGGGTCTGGCTGAGATGGAGTTAATTTTCCCCGTAGCAGCCCTCAGAGTGCTGTGTTTTGTATTAGTAGCTAGAAAGGTGTTGATAACACACCAGTGTTTTGGTTACTGCTGAGCAGTGCTGCACAGCACCGAGGCTGGCTTTCCAACATTTCCCCCCTGCACCCACAGTAGGCTGGGGTTGAAGATTATGGGAGGTGACATAGCCAGGACAGCTGACCCAAACTGACCACAGGCATGTTCTATACCATATGATAACTGCTCAGAAATAAAAGCAAGGAGAATAGAGAGGGAAGGGAGGACATTTGTTATTTATATTTGTCCTCCAGGGTAACTGCTATGAATACCGAAGCCCTGCTTCCTGTGAAGTGGTCAAACATCTCTGCTGATGGGAAGTAGAGAACAAATATTTTGTTCTTTTGCTTCTGCACACACAGTTTGCTTTGCTTCTAGTAAGCTGCCTTTTGTCTCAACCCACAAGTTTGGGGTTTTTGTTCCATCTCATCTTTTTCCCCTCTCCATCCTGCTGAGGAGGGGTTGATGGGGCAGCTTGGTGGGCACTTGGCATTCAGACAAGGTCATCCCACCACAGCACCACTCCACAGTGCTCCACCAGGAACAGCAGATGTATCTCCAGCTCCTTCCTTACCTGCTCTCCCTTCTCCTTAATGTCTTCTGCTCCACTTTGCTTTGTTGCACTCTGGGGGAAGTTGGGCCTGGGAATGGGATACCAGGAGCCAGTATCAATATTAGGACCAATAAATGCTCTGGACAGTGCTTTGAGTGAGAATCAGTAAATTCCCTTCATCCCTCTGTTCAAGACATCAGAATTTTCACTTGGCAAGCATATTATCTACACCTGCAGGATCTCTGCTTTGCCTGCCAGGGCTTCTTAAAGAACTGCACAAATAATTTAAATGGCTGGTTTATTGTTAAAGGCATGTACTTGATTTCCCTGGCGTTCAGGCGGAGTGAATCGTCCCAGCTCCATTGATTTCAGAATTAGAGTGTCAAGGATCCAGTCTATACCTTATTGAAATCAATACCAGTGATCAGGACCGCACAGAAACTGCTCATAAGCTGTTATCTTGATATCAACTCAAGTTAACTGGCAATGACAATAAGTTCCATTGAATCAGATGGGCCATTAAATTTAGACACTCAAATCCTGAGCTGAAATTCAAGCCAAGGATTAGCAGGAGAGAAACACCACTGCTTGTAGCGCCAGATCCAAGTTTGACCCTTCTCATGTTGGATGGTGTCACCAGTTGTTTTAATTACACAGGGTTTCCTTTTGTGCTGCATGTTGGTTAATTTGTTTTGTGGGTTTTCTTTTTTAATTGAGTATGGCCAGAGGACAGCTGAAAAATGCAATTCACCTGTCTCACCAGCGCCGTCATCTAAACCTCTGCCTCCCAAGGGCAGGCAGAATAACGCTTCTTGCCAATGAAATCATCCTATACTCAGCTTGAGAGCAATAAGACAAAATCAAACTGCCTGCAATAACAAAGACCGATGGCGAAGAAGGAGGGAGGGTGTCATTATGCACATTTTATCACTGCAGTTTTCAAACCTGGTAGTGATGGGAATTTAATTCTCCAGCTGTATCTGGAGCAGAGAGGGAAGGAGGTAATTTTTATCTACCCTGGCTATCCCTGGATATGCTGCCTAAGCTGCCGATCAGAATCTCTT
>NW_010322420.1:9802-14700 GCF_000700745.2 Antrostomus carolinensis
CAGGAATGGTGCTTTCACCATGTCAAGTGATCAAACTGTTGGGCAGCTCAAGAAGTTCACCCAGACTGCTGAGACTGCCTGCTTGTGTGCTCCTACCTCCCCTCAGCTGCAAAGTAAAACGTGTTTGCTTAAAGTGAGATTGTTTATTGATTAATAATCCTTTTAAACTTCACTGCTTCAGATGATTAGGAATGGGCAGCAATCTGAGCTAACATGTTTTAGGTCCTAGTGGGGCACATGTAGAAATAAAGCTCAGTTAGTAGGTTAAGGTCCTTTTAAACCTCACTGCTTCAGATGATTACGAATGGGCAGCAATCTGAGCTAACATGTTATAGGTCCTAGTGGGGCATATGTAGAAATAAAGCTCAGTTAGTAGGTTAAGCAAGAGCCTTTTTTTTTTTTCAGCAAAGGGGGGGCTAAGGACATATGAACAGCTTGTGGGAGAAGCTCACTCTGCAAAATTGGGAAGGGTTACAGGGAGAGACCATTACTGCTGACAGGCAATAATGGGTGAAAACGCAGGCATTTGAGCACTTGTGATTAAGTCCCTGTGCCCTTTATCTGCACATACCTCCAGTTCACCCTTCACGTCAGAGGTTTTAAGGCATAACTATGCACAAAACCACAAAATAATTGAGGTGGCAAGTGAACTCTGAAGGTCATCTAGTCCAACCCCCCCATTCAAAGCAAGATCACCCTCAAAATTAGATCCAACCCCAAAGTTAGACTGCGTGGATCAAGGTCATGAGCCTTTGTGAACACAGGATGTCACTTAGAAAAATACATCTACATGAGGGTTCTTCCCAGGGGATAGGAGCAGGTTTTCTGCAGTTTTCCCGTTGTCTCTGCAATGGTCAATATGGCCTTGAAAGCAAAAGGCATCTCCAAGAGGTCTTAATGAAACACATTTCAAAGGCGTAAAAACCTGAGCACCATAATGAGAACTAAGCCAACTAAGATTTGCTCTTCCTCCATGCATTTACAGCTCGGGCTTATTTCTTACATGAAAAAGCAGGAAGATATCATTTATGTGGAAAAAAGGGATAAAAAAAATATGTATTTTTGTTCACCATGTACCATCAGGCAATGATAAGGTGGGCAGCTAAAGTGGCAGGCTGGACTTTATGGGGATGAACTATTATTCAGATAAGATGGAGGCAAGAGATCTTAGCTGGTGTAAGGAAAAAAATACTGCTTTAAGGTTATTACGCAGGAAGTGCCCTGCTGCACGAAATCTATGGGAAATTGCATATTCTGTCACATTTGCTTATTGAATCCCAATTTCATCGTAGCATGAGGAAAAAATACATCAGCCTCCCTTGTAGCTCTTATTAGATTTCACAACCTTTCAATATTAAAATGCCAGTTCCAGTTACAGTGTTTCTCTGTCCATTTTCTCTCTCTTCCCCCTCCTCCTCACCCTTTAGTAACACTGTGCTATTGGAAGTGTGGTACAGAAACCCCAGTGTGGAGATGTTCTGAAACCATATGCCACAGAATGAGTTGGAATTACTGGCTCTGCACACAGAGAACCCTCCAGCTTTCTCCTTGGCCACCAATTTTTTTTCTGTAGAAGTATGTGGACAGTCCCTTTTTTCAGGGATTCCCAAAATCTGCTTTTTTTTTTAGAGCATTTCAATTCTTGCTCAGACCAATAGGAGCTTAACAGTCATCAGTTCACCCTGTCCTCCCCCTCTTTTTGGACTCAAACCCACAGCAACACCCTTAGTGCATTTGAGTCTGTTGATGAAGCAACATCCTAATGCAAGAGGAGAATAAAATTACCTGGCAACCAAAATCCTTCCCCAAAGCTGCTGCTCTTCCTCTGGCCCAAGGGCTGGACACTGGTCTATTGCAGTGGGGTGAAAATGGAGGACCATTCTTGATTCTAGCTAGAGGGACTGTGTGTTCCGATAGGACCTGAGATTTCAGGATTGTTTGAATGGATTAAAGCATACTCCGAAAGGTCATCCTCTTTGTTACCAGGTTCTCCCTGAAACTTGATGACCTTTTATGCATCCTCCAGTCAACCTCCATGACCCATCTCTTTCACCCTTCTAGAAAAGGACCTGGGTATGCTGGTGGACAGCAGGTTGGCTATGAGCCAGCAGTGTGCCATTGTGGCCAGGAAGGCCAACAGTATCCTAAGGTGCATTAAAAAGAGTGTGGGCAGTAGGTCAAGGGAGGTTCTTCTTCCCCTCTACTCTGCACTGGTGAAGCCACATCTGCAGTATTGTGTCCAGTTCTGGGTTCTCCGGTTCAAAAAAGACAGGGAACTTCTGAAGAGAGTCCAGTGGCGACCACAAAGGTGATGAGGGGCCTGGAGCATCTCCTGTGTGAGGAGAGGCTGAGAGAGCTGGGAGTCTTCAGCCTGGAGAAGACTGAGAGGGGATCTTATCAATGTCTATAAATACCTGAAGTGTGGGGGACAAATGGATGGGTCTAGGCTATTTTCAGTGGTGCCCAGTGAAAGGACAAGGGGCAGTGGGCAAAAACTGGAACACCAAAAGTTCCACATGAACTTAAGGAAAAACTTCTTTACTGTGAGGGTGACAGAGCACTGGAATAGGCTGCCCACAGAGGTTGTGGAGTCTCCATCTCTGGAGAAGTTCAAAACCCAACTGGACACTTTCCTGTGCAACCTGCTGTAGGGAACCTGCTTTGGCAGGGGGGTTGGACTAGATGATCTCCTGAGGTCCCCTCCAACCTCTACAATTCTGTGATTCTGTGATTTTAGAAGTGAGAGAAAGCAAACCCTGTACTGGCTATAGACAGAAGCATTGCTTTGCCATCCCCAGCTTTGTAAATCTTCCCTTGTTATGTAGGGAGTGTGCAGAGGGACTGGCTCTGGAGTGAGTGGGTGTTTAGTGTTTCAGAGATGGGCTGGGAGTGCTGTGCTATAAAATTATCAATCTCTCTCTAATGTAAAACACACTGGAGCTACTGCAGGGCAAAATGTGCTGCTTTCTCTAATCTTAAAAAATACTCTCTTCTGTCTGTAAATAGATCAAGGGAAACAAATGATTTCCCCCAGTTAAATGTTTTAAAGAGCAACCCAGGCTTTCAATATCTTCTAAGGTGGTGAGGAGAAAGCACTTGTAGGCTAAAAGACTGGATTGCTTTCCTGGTCTGTTTAGAATGGACCTTGTGTATTTAGCCTAAGCAGTCTCTACCTGTGATAATTTCCTGATCCACCTGGCTCTGGGGAGGCAAAATCATACCAAACTCAAGTCAGTTCAGGAAAATGCCCAGCTATCTGGATGAGAGTAGATTTAGCTTAGATATTCAGAAGAAATTCTTTGCTGTGAGGGTGGTCAGACAGTGTCCCAGGTTGCCCAGAGAAGCTGTGGCTGCTCCTCCCTGGAAGTGTTCAAGGCCAGGTTGGATGAGGCTTTGAGCAACCTGGTCTAGTGGAAGGTGTCCCTGCTGAAGGCGGGGGGATTGGAACTAAATGATCTTTAAGGTCCCTTCCAACCCAAACCATTCTATGATTCTATCTGATCTGAATTTGTAACAGGCCACTGGAGAAATAAATAAATCCCATAACTCCATAGTAGAAGCATAAGAGCCAGCAACAGGAAAAGTTCTGGAGTACCTGAGGGTCACTTCAGATAAAAACTGCAGCTAATTATTGGGAGCAGCCTCTTCTGCGATATCTCAGCCCCTTGGCCTCTGTCCCCTGGTAGAAAGAGCAGAACCAGGAGATTTCCAAGTGAAAAGTGGCCAGAACTCAGGGAAGACTTTGCCGAGGGCCAGCTGAGCAGCTCATTTCTCTAAACACTTTTAAGGATTTCCTCCTCTCTTCAAAGAGAGGCAATCAACATTGCACCATCCTGAAAGCCTAAGCCAAGTGTGATGGGGCATTTCTAATGAATTACCCCACTTCTTATGTAGGTCTTCACACAAATCAAAAGCACTGTCAGGTGAAACACAGAGGCACAGGTGTGGCATGTGTTGTTTTACAATCAAACAGCCCAGAAACGATGGGAGATAAATCCCCTTAGTGGACTTGGTTGAACAACTCTAAAAAATATATATTTTTTTAAAAAGTACTGATATCCTTCTGCCTCTGAAACACTCCCTCTGAATAAAAACAACAGTGCTGAAACAGCACTTTCTGTCCTCAAATCACTGTGTGCTTTTCCAAAGGAAAGTCAATGCCATTGCCCCTCTTCACAGGTGTTGGAAAGGATCTGCTGCTTTTTATAAAGGTGTTACCACCCTATAGCATGGCCCTGTTCAATGAGGCCACTGGACTTGCTTTTTTCCAGGGGCTGAACCAGTCCTGACTGTTTATGCAGGGCTTCCCACCTTTATGCCTTCTTCTTATACTCCCTCCTTTAAAGAGAGAAGCATGGTGTTGCCCTATCCCAGAGGCCAGATTTGTCTGACATTTGCTGGGTTTCTTCTTCTTCATCCAGCCAAACTCCTGCAGCACTTTGCTACAGTGAGAGTGAAACAAAGAGTAGATGAAGTTCAGGCTTCATGAAATTAAGGTTTTGCTCTCCCTCACCCCCTATTTAAGATTGCTTATCACAAAAAACTCTTCATGTCTTATCTGGCAGCATGTGAGTCCAAGTGATGACCAGAAAAAGGCCAAACAACCATCTTCCCGTCTGCTGTCCTAGGTTGTCCCCTCCCTGCAGCATGCCCTTGTATCTTTCAAAGGTGCTTGTTTTCATCCTCCAGCTCTGTCTATCCCTCTTCTTTCCTGTATTTCTCTCTCTTTGCAGCATCAGTTTGTTCATCCCTTGCTCATATTTATGGGTTCCTGTTCTGCTCATGCTCAGATTAATTCCCTCCCATCTGCCAGATTACTGTCTGGAAGATATTAGGAGGTTACCATCCATCCCCATCTCTCTCAAACCCTTTCATTTCTAATCCTAACCACCTCTTTC
>NW_010322420.1:14725-39166 GCF_000700745.2 Antrostomus carolinensis
TCAGAAATTGAACACCCCACTCCCCCTTTCTCAAATAATAGCATTGACACAGGATGGATGGACCAAATGAAGAACATGCAGCCCTCTAATATGGTATTGCCATTGCATACAACAGACTATGAACTCTACTGAGCTTGCAGATCCTCAGGACTGAGGATTCACAAGCAGATGCTGTCTGAACTGCTCTTGACCTGTCTGTAGGTTTTTTTTTACTTGGTTTATCTGCAACAGAAATTTCTCTAATGAACCAGATGTCTATGGCTAATTTGTTTTACTTCTGTTTATCTTTGGGTGGCAAAGTCATAGCTTTATATAGATAACAATAACAGGCAGTTGCTCTATGTAGAATGAGGTGTTTACAAGTCTGAAACAATAATTAAGTGTAGAGAAATACAGGCTTGGTACAATAGCAGAGGCATCCAGATACAGAGACATGGGACCAGTGGAGAAAATGTAGAAGTATAAAAGTCTGTTAGCAAGCATATAAAAATTATTCCAAACAGATCCTAGAGGGCAGAAGAAGAAACCATCAACATGAACACTGTAGTTTTCCTGGTGAAGGACTCTATATGCTGTAATACCTCACCACCAACAGACTGAAATCACCAAGCCAGAGGAGCCATGGAATGGTGAGCAGAACACTTGGAAAATGGGAGAAACCCAGAAGTGGTTGAAGAACAACTTTAACTGCATTGATTTTTTTTTTTTTTCCTGTAACAATTAGCTCTGAGCTAATAATTATTATATTCTTAACATTTCAGTTAGTTACACTAATGGTAAATTCTTGGCTTTACCTATATATACAGGTGTTATTCCTCTTTACCCATAAACAAACTTTTGAACATAACATGTTTTCTAAATAATGTCTGAATATGAGGACATCATCAGAGGGATGAGAGCTTCTATGGATATTAGAGGTTATTACAAAAATGTGAAGGATGGCAGTGAGTTTAGGAGGCTCCATATTAAACAACATGATGAAGGATTGGAGAAGTCAAAGAACTTCTTGACTTGAATGGTGATTTAACACCTACACTGCCTTTGATTTTATGAAAACATGTGCCTCTCCTGGCAGGTGAATGTGTAGCCTTATTCAACATCATCTGGTAGTGGGGATGCTGGGAGTTTGGAGGTATGGTAGGGTGAGGTGCTCACATCTATTGGTGATGGGGATGAAAGAAGTCAATTTGTAAATAATTCATTTCACAAAGAACTGTATGGTATCACTCTTTTTCGATGCCTGGAGCTGGGTAGGAAATAAAAATCTATATTGCTTTTGTGCAGACTGCGTATTCTAACAATTGCCCTGTGTTTGGTGTAACAGTAAGACAAAACTGTCCACACATGGGTGCAGATTTCTTGACCCAGTACAATGCACTGACATTTATGAGCCCATTCTGGATGAAATGCAGTTATTGTTGGTGGCCTGATACTCGTCATTCTTACTTATGAAGAAACAAATTCTACAAAGAGTGCAATTTCTCCTGATTTAGATTAGTATGGATAGAATCAAGACTGTATGTGCCATTTTTAGAGGGTTAAAACAAATCTTTTTTAGCACTGGATTCTGCTAATGGCTCTAGACTGTAATTCAGAACCTGTCTGCTGAGTAATTTTGCATGGCATCAAAGATTTTTGCAAGTAGAAATATGGCCAAAAATAACACTTCAGCTTCACTAGATCAATACCACTGAAATATAAGGCCATCCAGTTGCTAAAGAGGTCTATTTAGTTCCTCTGTCAGGTGCTGATCTTAGGTAGAATCAGTTGATTTTACTTACAAACATGAATATATTACATGTTGAGGACTCCTAACCAAGGAGTAAGATGTGTTATTCTTGATAGGGAAGTTGAGAAATGGTGCAATATTAAAAAAAAAAAAAATAAAATCTGTAATAGTTAAACCTCTTTCTTAACTTTATGACTTTTCTTCATTTCAGCAGGTGTTTACTATTCACCAAGTTAGAGGATGGCTCTGGTGGGAGCATGGAAGGTGTCACGCACCAGAAAATAGATGGTCATCTGTTCACTTGTGAATGATCCGGGTTAGTAAGGAGTGAAGGATGACTTTTCAGCTTTGCTCAGACTGGGTTGATACAAAATGCTACCTAGTTCAGAGAGAAGATACGACACCCATGGGAAAGAATTTGAGAAAGTGTAAAGCTGTGAAGGATGAAGGAGGCTGAACTACTCCTGTCTCTGTCATTTTTAATAGGCTTTTGAATTAACATTGTTCCTGTGATGAAATAAATGTACTTCAACTTCTTTGCCTCAGCCTGTCTGCAATAATTACCCCAGAGAAATTAGGACTTACTAGTTTCCACTCAAAAAATAAGTGATGGATCTTTTGTTGAAGAAAAATCCCCCAACTACCTTTCCCAATGATATTGTTGGATACCATTAATTAAGAGGGTTCAGACAAGGTTGAGAACTTGGCTGGTACACCTCAGAGGATCAAGCAGTTGATGCTGGGGACTTTGAAAATATCCTCTTCCTTATACCAATAGTCAGGAAGATCATTAGAGGGCACTGGAGGTACTTTTGTAAAAAAATATGCGTGCTTAGTTTAATTAACAGCTGGTTAAGCAAGTGTTAAGCTACCCAAAAGCCTTTCAAATCCTGCATGCTTATCTTCTGACCACCTGCATGCTTTCTCCTTGCAACTGTTGGTTGTGCAAACCTGCTTCTTTTCATGCCCCTGCATCAACTGCAGAAAGAATGTAAAAGTGAAAGGGAGATTATCAGAGATGTTGTTCAGGTGCTAAACTCCAAACTGATGAAAGGAAACACGTCCCCAAACAATCAGTCTGTGGCTGTTGTTTCCGGGAGGTATCAACGTTGAGACCTGAACCTCTGCGGGTTTCTCCAAAGCCTTGTGCATCTCTCTGAAGGAACAAAGCTATCCAGAAAAGAGATTAGAAAATCCAACACAGTCTCCATCCTCAGAGTGCTAGCCAACTTCCCACTAATGAGCTTTAGGAAGAATTTCATTATCTGGGAAAACTGTTTCATGAGCATCAACTCACAAGTCTTCCTGTCATGTGGATGGAAATGTCCAGCCAACAATGTCTCTCAGGGACATAAGATTGGCAAAACAATCCACTGTAATGGATGGACAAGGGGCTTGGCAGATCTTATAGCCCTTTTATCATCAAATCCCTTGACTTCCCCTTGACCAGGAAGTCTTCTTATTTTCATTATTCTAAAAATTCTGACCCCGGTTCCCTCAAAGGCCACCTTTCCCTGGTGGGTTCCCTCTCTGTTCTCCTGTACACATAGAGATGTATTTGAGCCGTGATCCCATACAAGGTGAGTAGGACTCCTTATGCTGATGACTGAGTAAAATTTGAGGTGAAGGCTTTAGTACCACTGAAACTGATGGTAATTACAATGTATTTTCTCTTTTAGACTGAAAATCATCTAATATCACTTAGAGAGACCAATAACTTAGTACATCATCTCTAGGTTTTGGAGTTAAAAGGAAGGTGAGGGTGAATGCAAACTTTTGGAATTTTCTGTTGCTTATTTTTTATTTTTTTTTTGTCAAAATTTGAAAAATGTTGTCAGCAATTTGCAAATTTCCCACCTGTTCTGTTCATACATGAGAACAGCCTTAGTCCCTTCTCCTTTGTAAGTGATTTTTAACGTATAACAAGAACTCACAGTGTTGACAGCTCTCCAATTTTATCACAAGTCTCATTATACTTCTTTTTAAGCTAAGGCCACCTATCCCAAAATACGAGATAGGGTGGTTTTTTTGGTGAAAATATGCATGAAAAAGTGTCTACTTTTTTCCTTTTTTGCTTTAGTCAAGAAATTTCAAGTACATCAAGCAACTCTATTTAAAGATCCATCACCTTTACAGGGATCACAAGATTACTCATGATTCTTGTCTTCTGTTTGAAAAAGGAAGCAAGTATTTTTCAAGCTTTCATGAGGTGGGAGAGAAAAGGCTTTGAAATACTATTTCCAGCAGGGGAAAACTTGTAAAGCTCAGTTATTATTTAAATCTGTATTTTTTAGAAGTAGTCCTCCCCATAACTTTTGTATCCTTTGGAGTTGTAAATAATCAACGAGAAAAAAGCAAAGGTATTTCTTGTGACAGGGTAGTAGTGTGAAGGTTGCTGCAAGATAGTAATTACCTCCAGGCAAAGCTGGGAATTTTGTCTCTTTGAAGTTGTGACAATTAGCAAAAAACTTTAAAAATAAAATCAGAACAATGACGAGGCCTCGTATCTATATCTGCTTTGGACGAACACTTCCATTGCCCTGTTCCTAGGTAGAAGTGCTGCTGTTTCTGCCTGAAAACTAGGATATTAGGTTCTGCAGGTACTTAACAGAGGTAGTAAGGGGGTGAAGCCTTGTGTTTTTAGGGCCCTAAATTCAGCTGGAATCCTGTGCTAAGCATTGGAGTCCTTTGAATGACTGAGACCCAAATCCATGGTAAATACTGAGCTAAAATGGAGCCCTCATGGCTAAACTGGGAGTACAGGGTTAGATCCTCCTTCTAGAAAGTTGAGACTAGCTTTATTATCATACAGCTTAAAATGCAATTCATCTCATTGAGTGCCTAGGCTCATTCAGCCTTAATTGGTGAGTTTATTTTGCTAATATCCACAAAATATCCTTAGCATGGTTTCAATTTTTCCCAACATATATTCCTTCATCTCCTCTTAGACCATTGCCTGCATTGTCTCACCCCTGTATCTATCCCCTTTCTATCTTGCTTGGGGTGGGTCATACACTCTGCTTACAGACAGCTTGCTTCTGTAAAGCTGACTTGACTTCAACCCCATTGAGAAAAAGAAGACCAATGTGTGTAAAGACAGCATTTTAGAGCACCTCCATAAGATTGCTTAAAAAGTTTTACATCCTTAAAGAGACAATATTGCAAGAGTTGCCCACTTTATACAAAATTTACATTCTGTTTAGGTAGAAGACGTGGCTTTCAAGTCCAATTTTTGAAGCTAGAGTGAGGTTGGATCTGGCAGTTTTGATTGACCCCGTATAATGAAAGGAACTGTGAAATCTGGATCCAACATTTGAAGCTGGTTTAGTTCAGCTTTTATGATTCATGTCTTTGCTGTGCTAGTCTTGACAGATTAAGAGAATTACACACCCATGCTCCTCTTATTTACACGGACGAGTTGGTTTGTGATCCCCTGTAGAGTTCATTTCAAAACCCCCTTGTGCCTGGTGAAGGAAGAAACTTCAGTAACCATCAGCTGTGGCATTGATCCTTCAGAGAAATTAGCCAACTGAACTGAGACTTACTGTGAAATCAGTGATGCTCAGCAGCCACTAACTTCATTTGCAACTCACCAGTGTTAATGCATTTAAAATATTGATCCTTCCTAGTGTGCTTTGCAGCTCTGGCTCCTTTTTGGCATTGTTAACACAACGACAGCTCTTTCTAAAGCCAGGATGAGCAAGCAAAACCCTTCGACCCCCAAAACACACTCATTATTCAAAATGCTTGTCGGCTTGCTGCTGCAATTGAATTGATTGGCAAAAAAAACCCCAAACAAACAAACAAACAAACTAACAAACAAAACCTCTGTGGCAGATAAGAATTGGATTATTTCAGAGTATGGGAAAATAACAGGCAGAGGAAATATCCTGCTGTCTGAGGGGACAGAAATCTTCTCCCCCTTGCTGCTACTGTTTTTTGCTTTATTATTGCATTATTGTGTTATTGTTAGGTTTGTGCATATATACAGCAGAGGGGATCATGAAGGAGCACTGAGAGCTGTGGCTGTGCTGGGAACAGCCCACAACTTGGACTTTCATTGCCCAGAAAAACCTGAAGGACCATGGGATTTGCCCAATCCCCTTTCTAGTACTTGTGCAGGTGGTTTGGGGAAGGACATCTTCCATTGTGTGTCCAGCTTTGGAGCCCTCAACACAAGAAGGATGTGTATTTGTTGGAATGTGTCCAGAAGAGGACCACAAAAAAGATCAAAGGGCTGGAGCACGTCTCCTATGAGGACAGGCTGAGAGAATTGGGGTTGTTCAGCCTGGAGAAGAGAAGGCTCCAGAGACACCTTATAGTGACTTTCCAGTACCTGAAAGAAAGCTGGGGAAGAACTGTTCACAAGGACATGTAGCAATAGGACGAGGGGTGATGGTTTTAATCTAGAAAAGGGTCGATTTAGGTTGGATATCAGGAAAAAGTTCTTCAATATGAGGGTGGTAGATGATTGGAACAGGTTGCCCAGAGAGGTAGTGGAGGCCCCATCCCTGGGGATATTCAAGGTCAGATTTGATGGGGCTCCGAGCAACCTGCTCTAGTGAAGATGTCCCTGCTCACTGCAGGGAGTTTCGACTAGATGACCTTTAAGGGTCCCTTCCAACCCAATACATTCTATGATTCTATGACATTACCCTTTTAACATCATGGGCTCCTAAGGTAAAGGCTTAGCTTTCAATTGATTACTGAAGCAAGCTAGTTTGATTTTTTTTTTTGCTTTTGCAGCAATAAATGAGCTTGTAAGTGTAAACTGCAGCTGAAAGCAGGGGAGCTGCTGTTTTCAGCCTGCTCTCTGTGTAGCCTTGCCTGTGCTTCCCACCGTTTTGCTCCCTGGGTTTTGCAGTGAGATTGCTTACGCAGTGCTTTCCCTTGCCCTGTTTAAGTGCCTCTGCAGTGTGCTCATGATGAATTAGGTTACTCTATAGAAAAGTTTACTGCAAATCCTCTTCTCTCACTTCTGCTGTTCTCCTTTTCTGTAGATGACAAGCTGAGTGCTCTCTGTCTTTCTCCAGTTTTTGGAAAATATCAACCACATCACGTGGGTTACTGCACAGCAGAATTGGCTTTTCTCTTGGACTGCTCTAATCACTCCAGAGTCTACTGGTTCCCCAGTTTCTCCAGTAATCCCAAGACTTCTTGGCTTTCTGTTCTTTAATTGCTTTTTATTCTTTTACCCATATATCCTGTGCACTCCCAGCCTCCAGTTCTTAGCAGTGATCACACTCAGTTTATGATCTCTGTCTTTAAATGTCCCATCTGGACATTTTCAGATGTACACATCTCATTCTTTAAAATATGTAGGTGTCTTATCCTGACCTCTAGCCATCCTGCTTGTTAGTCTACTATTTAACTGCTTGTCAGCTACTCTCTGCAGCTCCCCATTACTTTTAATGCAAAGGTGCAATAATTAGATGCCTTATCTTGCAGGCATCTTTAACATTGCTTGAACCTACTAATTCTTTAACACAAACTCATCCAGGATGAAAACCCATTTGTTTCCAGGCCTTCTGTAGAAGCCCCATTATTTTTGGTGACATGGAATGTCACATGGAGATGCCCCCTCCCTGGAAGTGTTGAAGAGCAGGCTGGATGAGGCTTTGAGCAACCTGGTCTAGTGGAAGGTGTCCCTGCTGATGGCAGGGGGGGTTGGAAATAGATGATATTTAAGGTCCCTTCCAATCCTAACCATTCTATGATTCTATGATTCTATGAATAGCTTGGGAGCTGTGGAGGGTTGAAGGAGTGGATTTGTGGCTCTGAACTTGCTTTAAGCCAGGCACAAAGGAGACATGACACTTGCCTTCAACAGATAATGTCTGCTGGTTCCCATGAAACACACAACAGATTTGCAAAACTTATCTGACAAGAGCCAGGTGATTCCTGATCCCTTTCCAGCAGTAGACTAATATGACATCTCTAAGTGATATCTCTTAATATAGGGAAACATTCCTCAAGCATCATGGAAAAGCTCCAGGAAGGACCATTTTTCTGACTGTACAAAAAAATCTGATTTTTTTTTTCATTTCTTGAATAGTTGTGAAGTTTACAGAAACTGTTGTCTGATAGGAAAGGTTGTTATTCTTCTCCCTTCTTTTTTGCTTGCATTCTTCTACCTGTATGCTCTGCTGCCTGGACAGGTTAGGAATATATATGGTGCGGTATGTCATAATACACCTGCAATTTTACTTCCTTATGGGTATGCCACCACTATGATGGAAGGGATGCTCCAATAGCTCTCTCAGGGTTGGACAAGTGGGCTGAGTAAACCAGAGATGGAAAAGCTCAATAGAGGAAGGAGAAGAGGGGATGTTTCCTCTCAATTAACAAGTCCCAGGACAAAAGGAAATGGCCTCAGGTTGCGCCAAGGGAGGTTCATATTGGATATCAGGAAAAATTCCTTCACTGAAAGGGTTCTCAGGCAATGGAATGGGCTACCTAGGGAAGTGGTGGAGTCACAATCCCTGGAGGTATTTAAAAGTCAGGTAGAGGAGGTGCTCAGAGATATGGTTTAGTAGTGGACAGGTACGGTTGGACTCGTTGATCTCAAAGGTCTTTTCCAACCAAAAGATTCTATGATTCTTTGATTCTCCTGCTCCCTCTCCCTCCTCCTAGGAAAATGATGCTGGCTGGTGTGACAATAGGCTGTGTCCACCAGCCAAAATGGGCTAATAAAGCCCTATCTCCTCAGTATATTTTGCACTTTCTTGATGATTTCCCTGGCCAGTGTTATCAGACACGCTCCCAGGAACCCACCGTATCTGACCTTTAAAAGAAAGGGAGGTTACTGTGGTTGTGATTGTTACTGAGCATCAGCAAAACAAGAAGAGAAGACACAGTTGAAATTATACTGTGTGCGTGCTTGTGTGTTTTAGATACCGAGGGAACAAGCCTAATTTATTATGAAACAGAAGTTAGCTTTACATTCTCATAATTAGGGAGGATGCTAATGTTGCATGATTGGAAAATGTCACCCTGCACAACTAATTTGAGGACTAATTGAAGTTCAGCATCATCTGCAGCTCCTCTAGCGATAACTTTTTTGCAGGGTGCTGCAGAAATGCAGACAGTGGTTAGCAGAGAGTAATTTATCACTTTGTTTCTTAGCAGATAGAGGGGTCTGGGAGGAAATGACCAAAAAGAAGCAATATCAAAGCCCAGAGCCTCAGGCTGGTGGAACAAAACACTCCATATAACCACAAATGACAAGGTTAATTATCCCACGGCTGCTGCAGAGGACAATACATTTCTCAGGCACACTGTCCTGCAGAGTTGCTGGAGAAAGTTGGATTGGGCATGTCATTGTATCACAACACAGTGTCACAAAGGTATGGATGAGCCTGCCCTTATCTAAAGCACACTGGGGATTGCTTTGTGCCCTGAATACAGAAGAGACAGGGGGGCCACACAAAAGACCCACAAAAAAAGACTGCAAGTCCAATCTTTTCTCTGCCATCCACAGACTGTGTTTCTGTGGGTAAAAAACAAGTCTTGTTTTCATTTCAAAGGATGTAACACCACTCATGTTTGCACAGTCTTGCTCTAACAAAGAAAAGCTATGGCTCTAAACCTTCTCAGACCTCCCAGGGTTGTGCAGTGCTTAGACACCAGCCTCAGCTTCTCCCATTATATTTACTTTGCTACAAGTCTTTCCTGTTCTTCTACCATGTCATACCTCTGGGGTAGTTTGCAGACACTCCCCTAAGTGTGCTTGGGCAGGTGAGGCCTTGTCAGCTGAAAGCAGGAGGGGAACATATTAGATATGGAGGCAGCTTTACCTAGACATGCCAGGTAGTCATAATCTGTGTGACTCAGTTTCCAAGGTGCATGGCAGTCCGGAGATGGCATTGCAGAGAGTAAAGGGATTCAGTCTCTGTCAGAACAGCTTCACAGGTCACTTCTCCTAACTCGCTGTCTCCAAAAGTGTCTATAGGTGTATGCATTATGCATAAGGACAAAGCAAGGGTTTGTGGTGTTTTCTCCCTGATGCTCTCCCTGCTTCCAACCATTTGAGACTGAGGGACTTCCAGAGCTAGATATGTTCTCTATGAATTTAATAACACTGACTGGATTTTTCTTTGAACTTCTCTGCTCTTCCCTGAACCCTTGTTAACTTTAATGACCAACTATATATCCGTGGCAAGAAATTCCACAGCTTGATTACACCTTCTCTGGGACCACCAAATTCTTGCCCTGGAAGAGAGCATAAGCAATCTTTATCCACTTATCCTTTCCTTGACACTCATCATTTTATATACTCCATTGCATGTTTTCCCAGTCATCTTTCTAGATTATATTTTTACTTCTTATGGAGAGTTAATTCCAGCTCTTTGAACACCCTTGTCTTTGATCCTTAGTCCCATGACTCCCTCTCCTCTTTTCCTCTTGGATTTATACAGTTTTCCATTCACATCTGATCAACTGGGAACCATAGGGAGAGGGAGGCTAGCATGTCTCATTCAGATGAAGGCTTCTACATGTCCCCTTGTAACAGATAACCACTGGGAGAGCTCAGATATTTTCATTTGAATCTTTAGATTGTCCTATGCTAGGACAAGAGTTGGACTCGATGATCCTTGTGGGTCCCTTCCAACTCACAACATTCTATGATTCTATAATGATAGGACCAGAGGAAATGGCAGGAAGATGTGCCAGAGGAGGCTGAGGTTGGCCATGAGGAAAAGGTTCTTCAGGCACCCAGAGGGTGGTGGAGCACTGGCACAGGATCCCCAGGGAGGTGCTCATGGCACCAAACCTGACAAGATTCCAGAAACATCTGGCCAAGGCCCTCAGGGACATGGTGTGAATGTTGGGCTTGTCCTGTGCAGGGACAGGATTTGGACTGGATGATCCTTGTGGATCCCTTTCAACTCACAACATTCTATGATTATATGATTCTAGGATTAATCATCTCAAGATAGGCGTCTGCAGCCTGCTTGGGCAAGATTAACAGGCTATGTGTTTGGTCACGAGGTAGCAAGTGAGAAGATTTGGCAGAAGGGAGGTAGAGGAGGGGGAGAAGACCTCATAGCTGTCTATTGAGCTGGGCTTCTTCCCACTTTCAGCCTGCTCTGGGATCCCAGAGAGCTGGAGAAATCAGAACAAAAGGCTGGAGTTGGTTTGCTCAGAGACTCACAGGTATGGTTGATAAGGAAAGGATTTTGTCTCCTCTCCAGGCTCCTCTTCCCCAGCTGTGGCTGTAATCTGAATTCCCCAATACCCCCAGCACCTCTCCAGCCCTGCTCAGTTCACTGGATGAGGAACACAAAAAAAGCAGTGAACTCCCACACCATCCACCTGATTGCCAGCTGACTCCTTCATCCTAGCACTGGGAAATCCCACCTGCTGGGAAGCAATCCAGAGCTTCTTAAGTCCTTGGGACCTCCAGCTGCAGGTAGCTCCCTATCACTCCCAACCTAAGGACAAACCCCAGGGTTTTGGGGGGGCTCTGCATGTTGTGATTTACTGCCTGTCATAAACACACAGTGAAATTTAACATCACATCCTCCCAAACACATATGCACACACTCATTTCACTATGTGGCTTTCTCTAAATCCCCAAAACATTTAACACCTCGCTCCATAGAGATATATAGAGTATGTCTCATGCATGGGTGCTCTCTGAGAGATTTAACATACACATATGCGGGGTTATAATGAAACACACATACATCTCAGTTTAATGTCTCAGTGCCACCCAATGGGGAAATCACACCAGCTCTGTAAAGCCCCCTGCACTATATTACAGGAGAGTTAATTCACTGGAGAAACTATAATCTGATTTCAGCTTTACAAGCCAACATTATTATTCTTTTCCTTTCTATTCTTTCATGCTTAAACTGATCCGCTGTCATTCTTTGTCCCTCTCCATCTCCATCCTGTATCGCTTTCAGTGCAGCCTGTCTCCCTTTTATTTTCCACCTCTTAATATTCAATTTCATTTTAAAGCCTGTCCATGCTCACTCCCTCCCTCTTTTCCCCTTCCCCTTCTCCCCGTCCCCTGTGAATCCTTCCCCCCTGATGACACAGCTTTCTTCCTGATTTCCTCCCTGTGATTTCTCCTCCCTTTCTTTATTATCAGCATGTCAGATTAGGATCTGACAAGAAAGTAGAATCGACTGTTCATCCGGAGCTTTACAGCCTAAGCAGGATTAGTTACCCTGATATAAAGGACATTTTCATTTTTCTGTAACTGGAATACATCTAAAGATTCCCATCATCTAACCAAAGCTGTGGGCTTCTGACCTTTTCCACTGAGAAATGGGCAGTCCATTAAAAACTTCCCCCTGGCACTATAAAGCTCTCAGGGATTCTTTATGCATCATGAAGAGAAGACAGTGCTTGGACAGTGGACTGTCAAGAGGAAACATGGGGATGAAGTCCTAAGGCTCTGGGTGGAAATATCTGGAGTGGGAGATGTTTTGAGTCTACAGCAGTCTCACTATGAATCACTCTCATCCCAGGAATTAGATTGGATGTGAGGAAGAATTTCTTTGCTGAAAGGGTTCTGAGGCATTGGAAGGGGTTGCCCAGGGCAGTGGTGGAGTCCCCATCCCTGGAGGGATTGAAGAGTCGTGTAGACATAGTGCTGAGGGACATGGGTTAGTCGGGGACTTGTCAGTGTTGGGTTAATGATTGGACTTGATGACCTTAAAGGTCTTTTTCAATCTAGGCAATTCTGTGATTTTGTGAATATTTTACTGTTGAAAATCACTTGAGGAACACCAGCAAACTTCAGGCCATGACCATTCCTACACTGCTCCCTTCTGCCAAGGAAGGGATGCCATAGACAGATGTACACTTTTATTTTGGGGACCTGAGAGGTCACCTCAGTCACAGGATTAAAGAGATGTTCTGGGCTTGGAAGAACCAGCTGATTAACATATTGAAATAATGAAGTTGATTTCCATACAATGATACAGATTTTTGTAATAAGATCCACTGGACTTTAAATTCCTGAGCTGTCAAATCCCCATGTTTAATGTAATGACACACTGGCTGATTTATCCACAGAGCCCACACCACGTGATGCTTTGTCTCAAGCCATAAACCTCTAAAATTGGAATAGGAGTGCTGGGGCTGTTACTGCAGAAGCTGAATAAAGGCAAAAATGGTTGATGTTTCCACTTGACTGGAAGGACTGAGTTAGTGAGGGCTCCTGAGCACCCAAAATGTGATGGACCACAAAATCACCAAGATGAAGTGATAGGTTCTTTGTGGGCTGCGGTGCACAGACACATCCTTGCTATCCTGGCCAAGCCCTAAGGGTTCATCACATGGGAAAATCAGGTGTGAACAACCCCTGTGACAGAAAAAAACCCATGAGTTGGGAGCTGCATGATTTTACTGTCCTGTGCAGGGTTTGCCTCCTGCTCTCTTTTGCATCTGAGCTAGACCATCAAATGTACATAGTTGAGGGATATCTTTTCCCCTGTCACACAGATGTTCTCCCAGTACCCAGTGATCTGGACTGTCTAATTCAGGACACTATTTCTGGCTGTGGTCATTGGCAGAAGTTTCAAAAAAAAGTATCTTCTATACACTCCAAGATAGAGAGAGAAAATAATTTGTTCTCCCATAATGAGGTATCCTCCTAATACCTAAGAGATTAATTTAAAGTCTGAAACACAGGATGTTAGATCCCTCTTGAGAGTTTTTTTTAACATTAGCTGTAACAATTTTAGATGTTCGGGTTATCCTTATAAATGTCCAAGCCATCTTCGGGTCTGGCTGAGTTCCTGGCCTCATTGACATCTTATGGAAATTAGTCTCTCAGTCTAATTAAACTTTGGATGACAAGAGATTTCCTTTGCATTGAATAACTCTGTCTCATTCTTGTCATACGAGACAGAGAGGAGAGCCATTCTTAGCCTACCTCCCTCATTTTAGGTACATCCTTTTGTCTGTACCCTTTCCTCTCCTTTCTAATATGCCAAAGTATAATTTCATAAGCTTTATTTACAGGAGATATTTCTCAGGAAGCTAATCCTTCTTACTCTTCTCTGAAAACTCTCCTGTCTCCGTCTGTAGACATGGTGACCTTCCAGGTAAATCGTGGCCGCAGTGACTTATATGATTGCAATGTAGGATATTCTGTAACATTGACCAAATCCTTCCATATGCCATAAGGATATGCCATAAAAAATATGGCATAAGGAAGGAGTTAATCAGTAAGTATGTGGCATAAGATATGCAATACAATGTCTGTTTTACATTTGGAATACAGCTGTCCATGGAGATGGAGCCTCTGCTGAGCTGACCCTCTGGGTCCCTTCTTGATATAATACAGTTAACTGGGAGGTCAATAAAGTTAGTGAGAAGTCTATAAAGTTAGGGAGAAGTCTGTATATATATTTTTACATGATGTCTTATTCTGGGACAGCCAGATATTCAGCTGCCTGGGGTCTCTGAAGTAGCCCCTGGTGTTGTAAAGAGTTATTGGGAGGATCTGAGGAATGCTTGAGTTACTGAGTGGGGATGTGAATTTACACTGGAGATACACCACAAAGAAGTAAGGGTGAGGATTTGCTTTAGCTAAAGGATTGTGCAGACATGAGAATGGGAATAAGCTCCTCAAGAGAAGGTGGCAATAAGTGCTTGTTTGCCTTCTCTACAGGAGATGCTCTGAAATTCTTGGGGTAAGGATAGGTGAATATGGGATGTGAATGGGTGTGAAAAATGCACAGAAAAGGGATGAATGAGCATGATAACTCAGGGATGTTTCAATTGGCTTTAACCCTGAAGGGAAGCTCACTTATTCCTCACCCAAAGTTAATGATCCTTCATGATCCTGGGGCTCACTCAATGCACATTTTCACACCCTTTGCAAACCCAGCTATGGCAATCAATCGTGATGGCTCCTCTGCCTGACATTCTGATCCAGAACCTCTCCAGTGAGCCCCTCAGAAACCTGGGGACAGACTGTGACAGTGTAACTCCCTCATGCTCTCTATTTCTTTCCTTTAAGCAAGATGTCCTTTAATGGAGCTGATTTGGCTTAAGCTAAAAAGTGAGCTAAAGAGGCTACGAGACACTGTGCAGAGATCAAAGGGAGTTAAAAATAAGTGAAAGCAGGGAAATGCATGGGGAAGAAAGGGGAACAGCATGAAAGGGGGAGCCAGGGTGAGAGTGTAAAACACATTGCTCGTGTAAAAGGTGAAGTCTGCAGAAACTGTGTTATTGTTCATGTGATTTTCTCCTAATCAGAGCGCAGAAGCAAGGAGCAGAGTAATATTTTCCCCATGTTGCATTAAAGTGCCTATCATTTTGTGTCTGAAGGACTAATTTCAGAATCATTAGGGGAGTGATTGCCAAGGCACATTTGACTGAATTGCTTTTCTGAGGCCAGCTCTCAAAAACTACAGGGTGAGGATGACTTTTGTACCTTCTCTGATGTCCATGGTAGAGTGGGTCTCCACTCTCAGCCAGTAGATCCCACCATGGAGGCCCTATGAAACATCAGCAAAGCACAAGCTTTTAGTCCATAACAGCTTGGAGTAACTAAGGAGAGGTACTTTCATGACTCACAGTGCATGCCTTGTACTTCCATCTCACTTTAGGGGCTTACTCCTTCACCTCTGGGTGCACAGATGATCCCCATCTCCATCTGGTAGGTACTACCAAGGTTGGCATATCTCCATGTCCAGTAAAGGAGAAAAAGAAGCAAGGAACAGGGAAGCAACCTACCCAGGACCATATGGGTGACAGGGTCAGAAACAGTGTCTCTCACAAAGCAAAGTCTTTCTTTCCTACATGCTTCTTTCTCCAGTATTTATTGGGCAGCACTCAAAACCCATGAGCTTTTAGACTCACATAACCCAAGGATGCCAGTACTTGCAATCTGTGCACAGGAAAGAGGACCACAAGGAGTTTGACCCTACAGGAATGTGGATGCTGTTGTGTTGGCCCAGAGAAGACCCCCAGGCACTGTATTAGGGCCAGATCCAGAAACTGTAAAGCTCAGAGCGCTGAGGCAGGATCTATCCTCAGTTCCCACTCACGTCTCACTCTTCGGTTTTCTCCAGGATGGTATATGGTGCTCACACCTAAAAATCCCATTTAACATGCCAGGTTCAAAACATCCTACCTCCATGAAGCCCATGGCAAATTCACACTCCAATATTCCATAATCTATCTTAAAATATCAACATGAGCCCGTCTACCATTTATTAACAAATAAACAGAAAAAACCCAACTCAAATCACAGCACACATGGGTAAGATCTGGAAGTTTTACATCTATTTCCTTGCGAACTATCAAGTCAGGCAGACCTGAAGAGCTAGGTGAATTGTGATTGACCTGACACCTGCACTTACGGGTAAGATGCTCCCAGAGCAACTCAAGAAGAGATGAGACAGTGCCAGGCCTATTTAAAGCAGTGGTTTTAAATTTAATTTCCTAGCTGGGGGAGCTGGGGGAGGGATAGAAGGCAACAGATGTCTCATTATACCATTGAGGTTTCCTTAAGTGAAAACTGAATAGATTAGTCATGGAGAAAATTAAGACAAGGTCTTTAAGCCATCAATAGCTCCCGATTTGAGTGCAGGAGGGAAGGGAGTTGGTATTTTACTTCAATCTCACTGTCTAGGGGTTCAAATTTTGTTTTTAAATGTATCTTGAAACCAGATGTTAAAGATGTTTTTTTATTTTCATTTTTTTTTTCTTCAATCCAGCAGTGATTTTTCTCTATCAGTCCCAAGACTGATGTGTGGGGTTGGAGAAACTTTCAGAAGTCTGCATTGCATTTTTAGTCAGTGATTTGAGTTTTCCTGCTTTTTCTATTTAGTCATAGAATCATAGAATCACAGAATGGTTTGGATTGGAAGGGACCTTAAAGATCATCCAGTTCCAACCCCACTGCTGGAATCATCAGCAGGGACACCTTCCACTAGACCAGGTTGCTCAAAGCCTCATCCAGCCTGGTCTTAAACACTTCCAGGGAGGGGGTATCAACAACTTCTGTTCGCAACCTGTTCCAGTGTCTGACCACCCTTACAGTCAGAAAGCAAGGATCAGTTCTGCTTTCCACCAAGGGACTATATCCAGCCAGATGCAGCTTCATACTCCTGGGCACTTGTCTGTTACCTGTTATCCTTGACCTAACCAGTGTCTGCAGCTCCATTCTGTAGCTTCAACAGGAAGACCTGTAGGTGTCAGAACAGACTTTAACATGGTTTTGGGGGCATTTTTGGTGCTTTGGAGAATTCCCTGAGCATCTGCATCTGAACGTCAGCACTCTGGGTAAATGAACTTTGTTTTTTCAGTGCTTCTGACTGCTGGTTTGAGGTGGTGTCCCTCATACCCTTCCTAGTAGTGGCTCTACTCCAGAGTCCAGTCAGGTCTCCGACTCCTTTGCTGGTTCTATCTCAGTCTCTTTTTGTCTTTCTGCTCTTCCTTGGCAGGTCCCTAAAGTATATTAGACCTTATAGTGGCCTTCCAGTATCTGAAGGGGCCTACGGGAAGGCTGGTCTAGAACTTCCTCACAAGGGGAAGAGGAGGGGCAGGCGCAGATCTCTTTTCTCTGGTGACCAATGACTGGACCAGGGGAAACAGCAGAAAGATGTACCAGGAGATGTTGATGTTGGCCATGAGGAAAAGGTTCTTCACCCAGAGGGTGAAGAGCACTCATCCAGAGGGTGGTGGAGCACTGGAACAGCTCCCCAGGGAGGTGCTCATGGCACAAAGCCTGACAAGATTCCAGAAACATTTAGACAAGGCCCTCAGGGACATGGTGTGAATGTTGGGATTGTCCTGTGCAGGGACAGGATTTGGACTGGATGATCCTTATGGGTCCCTTCCAACTCACAACATTTTCTGATTCTATGATTCTAGGATTCTATGACTTTTTTACAAGGGCAGGTAGTGACAGAACAAGGAGTAATGGCTTTAAACTGGAAGAGGGTAAATTTACATGAGATATTAGGAAGAAACTCTTTCCTATGAGGGTGGTGAGATAATCGAACAAGTTGCCTAGAGAATTTGTGGATGCCCTGTGCCTGGAAATGTTCAAGGTTAGGTTGGATGAGGCTTTGAGCAACCTGGTTGAGTGGAAGGTGTCCCTGCTCATGACAAGGGGGTCGGAACTGGTTGATCTTTAAGGTCCCTTCCATTCTGTGATTCTATGATTCATTTGACACAATGAGAAAAAATGTGGTAGAAAGTGACCCCCAAATGGACCTTTGCCAGCTAAAACAAATTATTTGGCTGATTTTTTGTCAGATCTATTGCCAACTTAGGGTGATCAAGTAGCTAAGGTATTTATTGATGGAGAGGATGTTGCATGAGCACGTCAAGAGCTTTACTGAGGTTAAGCTGTCTTACATCTGCTGCTGCTCCCCTGACCCACAAGGATCATTACACTGTCTTAGGAGGAAATTAGGTTGGTTGGACTTGATTTGTTCCTGGGATATTGAGAGAGGATACTACTTATCTCCTTCCTATTTTCTAGGTGCTAAGAGACAGATTGCTTGACTGTTTGTTCCAAGATTTTTCTGAGCATTGAAGTCAAGCTGATTTGTCCCTAATTCTCCAGATTCTCTTTTTACTCTTTTTCAGGAGGATGATGTATTTGCTAGGTGATAATAGCTTTGCATTTCTACCAGATCGTTCGTTTCAAGTGACATAGGGTTGCACTTCAGTGCTGAAGGTCCTTCCTTCCCCGTGGGATGTGGGAGAGGAAGGGCAGATCATCGTATAAAGATATAGTGATTATGGTTCCCACATCATAAAGCTAACTGGGGCAAGCCTACCACAAGCTGAGGAGCTCTGCTTGGTCTAATTTCCCTGTGGCTTTCACAGATAGAGTGCTGGAAACCATACTACGTGTTCATTTGTGTTTAAATCAAACCAACCTGTTATTAAGAAAAGCTGTTACAAAAGGCTAGCTGGGAAATAAAAATGAGCACAAACTCTTTTTTTTTTATCCCCCCAACTCGATATCACTTCTGTTGAGATTTTAATTATTTTTTTCTTTAATAATGAGTCGCTGCATTGTTCTCTCCATGTGCTCGCATTGTTATGACTCTGAAAAGACAATTAGAGTGTACATTGCTAATTTCATCCTGAAGGGTGTGTTGTAGGGAATTAAAAAATAAAGACAGGGGGACCTTGTGTTCACTGTTGTTGCTGCAAACAATAGCAAGCAGGGTTCAGACAATATGCTATCTGGAATGGTTCTTGTTTCCTGCCTTAGGAGAATGAACATGGCACAGAACAAAGCCTGAGCTGAACATTTCATGGAGTACGCTCTGTTGACCAAAATGCAAGGGTCGCTGTATGTGAATAGCACAAAACAAAAGAGATTTTAATTGCAAACATTGATCATACCCTTTGGTCTGATGGGGTTGCTATGGCTTCATCACTTGGAAAGTTTGCTAGCTGCAACTTTGCAAATATTTTCCAGGGGCCTCTCTCATGTGACCTTGTCAAAATGACAGAAAGTTTTTTATTTTTTTTCCCCCCAAACAATAAACAATCCAGCTTTTTTTTTTTCCTTTTTCTTTTTAAGGTTGAAGCAAAACCCTGTTAGCTGTGAAGCTGCTGCTATTCCTCAGGCCAGAGTTTTGCTCTCATATGACCAAGCTGCAGGAAACTAGGACTCCTGTATCCTTAGGCTAAAGAATAAGGCTCTCTGACTTTTTCTCTACTCAAAAATTCTGTTTGGGTAGACAGAGGTAACAAAAGGTCTGTGTTGTGGCCTTGCAATAGATCTGCTGGCTAGGAGCTCTCCTGGGAAGCCAGAAGAGAGATTACATCTACTTCTCAGAAAACCTCTGTAAATACCAGGCTGCTGTGCAAATGGGAGGAGCTGCAGCCTCCTGTGAGCACCTTTCTAAGGAGGGTAACGTGGTGCTCAGAACGAAGATGGCTAATGAGTAGCTCTGGGTCTGCTGAGCACACTGATAGACTGAGCTAGAGACAAAACAAACCAGGGCCAGTTCTCTGATGCTGAGGCCAGCTGGCACAGCAAGGCCTGCGTCCATACTGCTGAGCTCTCTTCTCCCCAGATCACAGTGCCTTGCTCTGTGCTTCCTATTGGGAATAGCCTGGGCCTGGGATAGCCTCTGAGCTTCTGCTCAATTTTGCTTCAGAGAAGTGTTGTCTGGACATAGCCAAAGCTGTTGTAGGACCCATGCCAAGAGTGTGGGACACTAGTGGTCGCTGCACGACCCTATGTCTTGACTCTGGTTAGACTACTAGTATAGACAGAACTTAGTGTGGTGGGATGACCTTGCCTGAATGCCAGGTGCCCTATCACCTCCCTCCTCAGCAGGATGGGGAGGGGAAAAAATAAGATGGAACAAAAACCCCAAACTCATGGGTCGAGAGAAAAAAGCAGTTTAATAGAAACAAAGCAAAGCTGTATGCGCAGAAGCAAAAGAAGAACAACTGTGGATACTGGCAGTCAGTTTGTTTGTTTTTATAATGTGTCCATCTTTTTTTAATTTTTAAATGTGATTATGAGGTTGTTCCTCTGCAGATAACTTTCTCCCTCAAATGGCTCCCATTTCCTTAACCCAAAGCAGTCCCTGAAATTAGAAATGCTGATCTGGATCTACAATGTTGGCTTTGTTAATGTCAAGGTCCATCCAAGTTTGGCAAAAAAACATAGGCCTGGTTCCTGTCAAAAGTCCCATGCAGATCCATCTTCCTGCACAGCATGAGCTTTCCACCACCTTCCTCTAAAGCCACAGGCGAGTCCCTGCCAGTACTCTTTGTGGTAGAAGCTGAGGACATGCTACATGCAATGATACAGAAGAGTAAAATTACATTAGGGCTTGCACATTTAGTGTCATGGTACTACAGTAAAGAAAAGCCTCAGCCCCTGATGCTTGGTGTTGTACAAGATAAAACCAAAATATGACCAATTCCAGACTAGGGACCTTATTGTATGAACCTATCCAAAAAATGTGATGCATTTAGTAACCTTTTATAGTACTGTGGTAGTACTATAAAGAGCAGTAAAAGTCAGACTATTTGGCACACGAGATGAAGTAGGGAGGTAGTGCTCTTGGTGTGCTGCCAATGACTCCGCATTGGCTGTGGAGGAAAATGTGGATGGGCAGCTTTGGGTTGTATCCTGCATCGTTGCCTTCAATTCACCACCTCTAGCTGGAGCCAGCTACACCTGGCTGGTAGTTCAGTGTAGTCTGAATATGACCAGATGAAATGAGGTTGAGCTCAGGGTTGACAATGCAGAGCTGTCAGACCAAGCGGGATACATACACTTCCAGAATTTCCTCTTCTTCTCCAAGTCCCTTGGTGTGAAAGCTCATTCCAGATATCAACACGTATAAAGATCCAGGCTCTGAGAAAGCAAAGGTAAACTTGCTGACATCAAGCAGACACAGGCAGAGTGCCTGGCTCCTGTTAACCCTTGACACCTGCTTGTTGAGTGGCCCTGGTGGTTTATGGATGGAGAACAGCCCTGATCTGTCCTGGGAAACTCAGCAGCTCTCCAGGGACTTCAGTGCCACCCTGGAACTGTTGTTGACCTCAGCTGGCTGTAACGCAAGATGGTCTCAAAAAAAAGGGAAAGTAAAATGTTACTGCAAGCAGATAATTTATAATAAAATTTAGGAGGTTTTTACAGTCATTTACACAGGGATCCGTCAAATATCTGGAGTTCATCTCTGGTTTTAATTTAGTTTCTCGCTGTGTGCTGTGTGTTTGTGTGTGTGCAGGCACAGTTTTTGGCCGGGAGATGTAGTTGCTTTAAAATCTTATTAATATTTGCAAGTTTCCAGCCCTTCAGGGAAAATTTCACAGAATAACACCAGTTTCCTGTAAACATTTGAAGTTCTTGTTCAGCCTGACTCATTTCCCAACAGGTCCTTATGCCCAGCACTCCTTACAGGCTGGCTATCAATAGATCCCTCAGCAGAACTTTCCTTAGACTGTTTGAGTAGTTGAGTTCATCATCACCCAGTCTCTAATAAACAAGTCAATTATATGAGATTTAACAAGGCCAAGTGGTGGGCCTTGCACTTGGGTCACAGCAACATCATGCAAAGTTACAGGCCTGTGGAAGAGTGACTGGAAAGTTGCCCAGCAGAAAAGGATTTGTGGGTGTTGGTCAACAGCAGCTGAACATGAGTCAGCAGGGTGACCACGTGGCCAAGAAGGGCAAGGGCATCCTGGCCTGGATCAGCAATAGTGTGGCCAGTAGGACCAGGGAAGTTCTCTTACCCATGTACTGGGCACTGGTGAGGTCACACCTCGAGTGCTGGGTTGAATTTTGGGCCCCTCACTCCAGGAAGGACATGGAGGTGCTGGAGTGTGTCCAGAGAAGGGCAACAGAGCTGGGGAAGGGTCTGGAGCACAAGTGTGCTGAGTTCACAGCTGAAGGAACTGGGGTTGTTGAAAATGGAGAAAAGGAGGCTGAGGAGAGACCTTCTGGCTCTCTCCAACTCCCTGAAAGGAGGGTGTAGAGATGTGGGGGATGGTGTCTTCTCCTAAGTAATAGCACTAGAGGAAATGGCCTCAAGTTGCAACAGGAGAGGTTTAGATTGGGTATTAGGAAAAATTTCTTCACCAAAAGGATAGTGAAGCATTGGAAGCGGTTGCCCAGGGAAGTGATTGAGTCACCATCCCTGGAGGTATTTAAGAGACATGTAGATGTGGTGTTTAGGGACATGGTTTAGTGGTGCACTTGGCAGTGCTAGGTTAACAGTTGGACTCGATTTTACAGGTCTTTTGAACCAAAATGATTCTTTTATTCTATGATTCTATGAAACAATGAATTTAGACAGGGAATGTGAGCTGCCAGCATCTGGCCTTTCTTTCCCAAAGAACCACAAATGCAGCAAAGAACTCGTCATCTTTTGCAATGAAACCCAGTTTTGTAAAGGGGCTTTTAGCCCTTTGAATAACTGAAAACAACAGTGCCTCACTCTACTGTTCCTGTCCTGGTAAAGCTCTAAATGGATTTGCTTTGCTGCAATAAACCTGCTAATGGTGTTTTATTATGTTTGTCCCAATGCTGGCATAAATTCTCCCAAATTTATTTCAAGTTTGCTTGAAAAGCTCATTTGCCTAATTGTAATAATAAAACAACATCAGATGCAGATGTCTTCCTTCTTTTTCAAACTCAATTTACTTTCAATTAACAGTGATTCAGTGTTTGGTTTTTGGAGGGAGGCACACAAGCGGGTGTTGGAGAAAAAGGTGTGTATGTCAGGTGGCATCCTGGAGCTATTAGAAAACCATCATGTTTGAGCATATGTAATAGCAATTCATTGCTGTGATCTGGTTGTGTAAATCTGCAGGAGATCAAATCCAGAGCACAAATCAGTATGATCTGGGAGCCTGGGAAGAGCCAGGAGAGAAATACACTGTTTGAAGGGCTGTGTCATGGACAGACCATGAAGAGGGCAAATCCAGAGAGGATTATGAGGAGGAAATGACTCCAGTTTACCCTGCTTCAGACAAGACTGAGGGTCCTGCTCGGCTTGTTGCTTCATAACTGACCTAGGGCTGAGCATCTCAGACAACAGTTAAGCCTTGCAGACTTTGGTTTGGAGAAAATAAATAACATCATCTTCATTTAAGTTGCTTCCAATGCAGCAACTCTGCATTGGACACTCAGAGTAACATAGCATCGTAGAATCATAGAATGTTTTGGGTTGGAAGGGACCTTAAAGACCATCCAGTTCCAACCACCCTGCCATCAGCAGGGACACCTTCCACTAGACCAGGTTGCTCAAAGCCTCATCCAACCTGGCATTGAACACTTTCAGGGAAGAGGCATCCACAACTGCTCTGGGCAACCTCTTCCAGTGTCTGACCACCCTCGCAGTGAAGAATTTATTCCTAATATATAATATAAATCTACTCTTGTCCAGTTTATAACCATTGCTCCTTGTTCTAACATTACATACCCTTGTCCAAAGTCCCTCCCCAGCCTTCCTGGAGCCCCTTCAGGTACTGGAAGGCTGCTAGAAGTTCTCCCTGGAGCCTTCTCTTCTCCAGGCTGAACAGCCCCAACTCTCTCAGCCTGTCCTCATAAGAGAGGTGCTCCAGATCTCTGACGATGCTTGTGGCCTCCTCTGGACTCACTCCAGTAGGTCCATGTTCTTCTGATGTTGGGGGACCCAGAACTGGATGCAGTACTCCAGGTGGGATCTCACAGGAGCAGAGTCCATGAAACTCATGAAAGCATGTTAATTACTCACAGGAGCAATTATACAGAGTTCATGAAACAAGCTCTTTCCTTTTTATCATGGTTGTTAAGAGGCTACAACTAACACTCAAAGCTTCTGCCTTGAGCTTATGAGGAGTTGAGCCATTTTCAGCTTTTGCAGGACTCAGCTGTCACATTATATGAAGTGACTTGAACCCAGGCTAAAACTCATGTACTTGCAATAGGTCTGGAAGAAGAGTCATGCATCTCATTGACAGACACCTCTGAAAGTCTGTGATGCAGCACCTGAAAGCAGTAGAGAAGCTGTAGCATGGATGAGATGCTGTGGCTTAACTTCTCTTCTCCCTACTCGGGTAAATGAGATGGAGGTCTCCCAGAGTCATCAGCATTTTTATAGTGTATGTTTGTACAAGCAAGGTCAGATGAGGCTTGCAGATGAGATGCTGTGGTTTTGCTTCTCTTCTCCCTTCTAGAGTAAATGAGATGAAGGTCTCTCAGAGTCATCAGGATTTTTATAGTGTGTGTTTGTACAAGCAAGGTCAGATGAGGCTTG